>NC_141160.1:117411117-117712565 GCF_053477565.2 Lygodium microphyllum
CCTTTTTGACTTCCTCAGGAACAACTACATAGCAGGAGCAAACATGTTGTTGCTCGTCCCAAGTCAGGGGTTCGGCTATGAGCTTTGTGTGCTCTGGTGTTGGCCTTCCAATGTCCACGTGGAGGTATGCACGTGTGATAGTTGTTAGCTTGTGATCGAGCTTCATCATGCACTTCATCTCATTGGTCAAATGCGCCTTCTCCTTTGCCAAATCTTTGAGAGATTTTTCCTCAAGCCTAGGCTTTACATGATTCAAAATTGTTGGAGGTGTTAAGGATATTGCTTCTGACATCTCTTCCATAGGTGAATTGCTAAGGACACATTCTGCAAGGGGCGTCGTCATGGCCAAAGGTTGTGACTGCAGTGATTCCTACTTGGAAGTAGTAGCGGCTAGTTTATTGGACTGGCCACTATTGGTAGACTGTGGTGTCAAGTCCTTAAGAAGATCAGAAGTGATCGCATCTTTTGTTGCCCTTTGCACATTCACTTGGGCAGATTGAAGCTAGTCATGGTGGATTTCACAAGCATATCCTTAAGCTGAGAGCTAAGGGTGGTGTCATGTCCTGCATCTTAGACATTTGGAAGCTCAGATGGAGATAGAGATTGGGATTGAGCAGCTGCACTTGACAACTGTTGTTGCGCTTCTTGTGTCCGATTAGAGAAAGAGGATGTAGGAGATTTGGGACTCCTAGGTGGATGTAGCAGTGGTTGGAAGATTTACTTATGGCTATTAGATAATTTTACCATTTCCTTTATTGAGCAATCAACCTTATCATGAGTAACATTGCGCATGTGGTGCTTATTATCCTCTTGGGAAGTCAAAGGCTCCTTGCGCACTAGTGGCTTTTGTGCACAGTCGATGCTCACATCTCATATCCGCTTGTTAAGCACGCTAAGCTGAGGATCTACCTTTCGAATAGTCATGTTTGGTTTCTTCATTTCAATCGTGAGGGGCTCAGTCACTCCAATGTTGTTGACTCAAGACTTGGATTTTTGTTTAGATTTCCTCCTACACTTCTTCGCTTTTGATACAGTTTGGGCTTCAACTAATAGAGGTGGTTTATCACGGGGTTTGGAACCCAAATCCATCTGTTACTTGCGTAATACCCTTGAGCACATAGCAACAATTTGGATATCCATCGCAGTGTTGTGCTAGCTCTCCATCGATACCTTCATCTATAAGGCTTGGGCTTCTTTTGTGGTCTTCTACGATATCTATAAGTCCAAAGCCTATCCTTGGCATTGTCTCCTAACCTTCTTGTTTCAAGCATGGCCCACTCACTGGTTTTCTCTATTCAACATGCCCTTGTATCAACTCCTTCAAGAAGTCCTTGTTCTCATTACTAGGCTTGCCTAGTATGTCAGAATGTTCCTTGTCTTTCCCTCAACGTTTGATGAGATCACCCTTGCTAAAGGTTGTGATTATTCTCACACCTGGTAGTGTCAAGTGTATCCTCTGTGTTACATAATCAATCTGGCACTTCGTCACCTTTTGAAGGGTCTTCCTAGGATGGTTTCCTTTCCATAATTAGCACTATTTTGAGGAACATGAAATAGGATAGGCAAGCTTTCAGTTTCAATAGTTACAAGGAATTTGCACTTTCCTATAAGTGCTTGTGGGTGTCCCTCGTAAGGATTAAGAGTTGCATTAGTCGGTGTGAGCTCTGGTTGGCCTAATAGGATTCGTGCTTCATAGGTCAAGATATTAAAATCTAATCCTTCATCGATGAGAGCATCAACACTATGCTCTCTTTTTGCGATGAGTTTGACCTAAGATAAGCAAGCGGTACTATGTCTTCATCTTCCAAGTCTTGGCTTATAAATTCAAGCCTTCTGATGCATGCCTTTGAGTCCCCAACCGCACTGCCAAATATGGATTCTCTACTGATATCTTGGGTCATCTGTGTAGTGCTGTTCAAGATGCATCTATCGTCAGGAATGTCATGTCTAGTCATCCTCGCAGTTGTAGCTTGATGTTGTTGCATTCCGCTTTGACTAGATGCAATCCAAATGTAACCTATATATATTTTTGTGGTGTGGCCTTTTTGCCCTTGTTGGCTAGATTGGCCCATTGAGGTTCTAGGGTCTCTGTTTGGGGTATGGCCTTTTGGTTGCTATTTTGTAAGTGAGATTCTATGCTTGTGTAGAGCCATTACTACACTAGGATCTAATTTGGAGGACCTGTCGCAAAGCGCATTTTCGCTCCCAGCCTACTTGGGGGAGGTGCCCATTTGTAGCCAAGTTTTGAACTACTTGCTCTAGATTTTAGCCAAGTGATGGATCTATAATGTGCTTTCGGTCTCTGGGTCAGTTTTAGGGGTTAGATGTATCAAAATTGTATTATGTTCGCATGTCTAACTTTGATAGTTTTCTGTCCGATTCTGAAAGGTCCGATTGTCACGATCGGACTATGTCCGATTCTAGGTGATCCAACTCTTAGAGTCAGATGGTCCAGACTAGACTCCAACGAGTGGTTTGATCGGACAGCTTGGTTCGATTCCTAAGATGGTCCAATTGTTGGTCCAACTATGCACATCCGACTAAAATGGGAGAGCTTGGTCCGATTCCTAAGATGGTCCGATTGTTGGTCCGACTATGCACATCCGACTAAAATGGGTGTCCAACCAAGAAAGGTTGTCTGATAGAAGTGGGTGTCCAATTGGACGTGGGGTTTTGGTCCGATCGGACCACGTGGTTTGATTGAGTGGTCTAATTAAACTAGTCAGATGGTCCGACTCTCCGATTCTGAGGGTCGGGCAGACAAGGACACAGTGGTCCATTGGACTATGAGCCCGATGGCGCAATGCGATGATTTTTTGTCGATTTTTTTTTGCCCTCATCAGGGCCCCCTATCATACCTTCCAGATCACATCAATGGCATATAAAGAAGATCGTTACATACCTAGATCGGTAAAAAACACCAAATTCAAAGCATGTGATCTCCTCTGTGTGATCAACAGATCTCTCTCTCTCTCTCTCTCTCTCTCTCTCTCTCTCTCTCTCTCTCTCTCTCTCTCTCTCTCTCTCTCTCTCTCTCTCTCTCTCTCTCTCTCTCTCTCTCTCTCTCTCTCTCTCTCTCTCTCTCAAGCTCTGCTTAATCTCTCAAATGTGAAGTGAGGTCTTCCTTGCCACTCCTGGCCTCTTATTGCCCTGCCCAAGTCTGCATTCACCTTAACCTTGCTCCTATTACCAACATTTAACCCCAGATTTCATTTTTTGCCCTTCTTTTTCTTGTTTTGGTCTCTTCTACAACAGAAAAAACCCTACTGTGTGCTCACACGGTTTTGCTCCTATCCTACCTAAATGCAAACAAAAATCACAAAGAAAATGCCTACATTACTCCAACGTACTTTTCCAAATCCAGAAAACCAAAAACCTACTTGCTAAGGAGATCGAATACGTCTTCAAACTCACTCGCTTTCTACCTATCTACCTCAAGCACCGGTTTGGGGAAAACCCTACTTCAATGCTCGATTCGAAGTGCGCAAGCACTCAAGGCTTGAATCCATTGGTCTCGGCAATGGAACCAAAATGTAGAGGCAAGCTCAATCTCAACCGCCAAGACCCACTGACCGCTTATTGTTCAAGCATTCCAAGCCGAGCACTAATGGCTACCTCTCACATAGCCGGCTCACTATCTCTCTCTATGAGTGTAGTGAGCTTACCTCCATGTCTGATCGAGTTGCCTCCTCTCCTGAGCACTCCAGTAGCTCCACAATCCAAGTGCAAGCTTCAAGCAAGCTCGATCCTTAAGCTCCATGCTCCAAGCTCCATTACCGCAAGCAAGACAAGAGAAGAAAAGAGAAGAGAAGAAGAGAGGAGAAGATGGACAGCTTCTCCATCACGGTCCCTCACCCTCACACACTCACTCCCTCATACTCCCTCTCTCAAGAACAAGCTCAAGCAAGCAAGAACAAGAAGAAGAAGAAGAGAGCTACTTTTGGCCATGCACAAGAATGATCTTCTCATTCACTTTTTCAACTTTATATACAAAACCCTAAATCCCTTTTGGGCGATCATCCCCTTATCCCCTTTTTTACATGGCCGGCCATGGCCTAGACCCTTTTGTCCTTTGTCCTCCTATCTTCCTAGCTTCCTTCCTACCACCCACAATACTTGAAGGTCTACTGGAAAGATAAACCAAAACTAAGCTCCTTACAATCTACAACCAAACATGAGCTAAAAACATAGATCCAATTACAAGGTAGCTTCTCAAAGCATATTGTTGACATTAAAATTAAATGCATCCTTGTTGTTGCGGATCCTACGAACAAGAACCATATCTATGGGCTTAATAGTGATGCGTCGGGCATGAATGGCTAAAACTTGAGAATCACCCATTAGATCAATCAAGTAACTTTCAGCTACTTCTTGGAGAGCAAGCAAGACTTGGCTTGACCATCGCCCCACATTCCTTGCCTAGTTCCTTGAAAATAACTTGTGATGATGCCCTAACTGCAGATCTTGTAGTATTTCTTGCACCAACCTAGAGAATGGTGCCTTAGGAATAATCAAGTTGGTACTCTTTTGGAATTTCCTTATCTCACGTAGCGCAGTTGTGCGTGGTCTTCATCTTCGCTTCTTATGTGTTGGAGGACGTATATTACCAGCTAGAGCAATAGTGGGAGGTGAAGCAACTGGAGCACGTGAACCACCATTTCTGGACAATGGCAAACGATCATTATTGACCACACTAGGGCCACTATTGTTGGACATAGTAGCACCACCATTATTAGCTATAGTAGGGCCACCGTTGTTGGTCACCAAGGGACCTTCGTCATTCACAGTACACTCACTAGATTCGGAAGAGTGTTGAGCTCTTGCTCTTACAGGCGCCTTCTTGATAGGAAGCTTGGAACGTGCCATGGTTGTGATAATGAAGGATAGAAAGGTGGAGGGTAGAGTGAAGAGTAATGGAAAAAAATGAAATGAGAGACTTGACTTAAGTACGAAACTTTTAAACTTGATGTGGTGTAAATGACTTTTAAAATTAAAAAACATAGTTTGAAATCGACTTTGAAAAACATAGTGACAAACTTTCAAAATTTTAAACAAAATTTGCAAGACATCCCATATTAAAGATAGGAGTATTGATGTGTCATACCCTAGGTACCTATGCTCTCTGGTGGACTCTAAATGCATCAAAAGTATTATCTTTATCTAGGTCTCCATTTCTTGCCATCTCTCTCTTAGGTTGCCAACCATTCTACGTGGTGTTGTCTAGCTGTGCTGTTTTCATATCTTGCTTTTCTCACTTCATATATTGCCCTACTTATAAATTTTGCTCGAGAGGCTTTTCTTTTTCCTCGTATCATATCTCTAATCTCTTATACCACCATTCTAATAATTGCCTCATAGAATTGGAATCATTTATGCCACCTCCATAATCAGTTGCCTTTTGAAAAGCATAGCGAGCTTGCCAATGAGATCGTTCCATGCCTTGAGTTGACCATACTGCCAAACTTCCTTGATCTACAAAGTACGGACCATGTGCTTCAAGTATATGTTGCACAAGAAGAGAGATTAGAAACACAAACTAATTCGAAATGATGATTTTTTTTTGTAATGGTGACAATACTAACCATGTAGTGTGTTATACTATTTGTAGTCCATGCCTCCATCATGGACTTATGAAATTTAGCAACTGTCTCTTTAAATGTATTCGCATCACCATCCCTAAACCTCAACTTTTGTAAGAGAGCTGCTAATCTATCTAGGTGTATCCGCACTTCTGCCTTTGCAATCCTTGTTCGTCCCCCATTGCTCCAATCCAGAACAGCAAGGTGCAACTTTTTCCATGCTTCATACTTCTCTGGTTGTTTTACAAGTATATTACCTTCCTCAACTCGAGGTGGATATATAAACTTCCTAGCCTTGGGTCCACCAAAGCATGGTTTACAAGGGATATTTCCACTCTTTCCCGATTTTTTCTCGTCCTTTTTTATTTCTACTGGACCCCATGCAATCCAACTTCAAAGAGGACTCGTTCTACCTTCTTGCATGTAGCATCAGTTTCTGACATAAGCTGCATCTTGTATGCAAAGTATATATATTCATATACTAGCTTCTCAATCATTCTAACCAAACAATGCAATGTGCAAAAGTGAACCCTTGTTAGTGGTATTTCCAAAATAGGGCGCCAGTTTGGATCCACTCGAACTAGCATTCCATTTCTCATGACTTTTTGATCACATGTTGGAGCACCTTGTTGTCCTGCCTTGGCAAGCCATTCTTTCTTTTCATCTTTCCCTTTCTTCCTAGTTTGCATATAGTATATGTACAGAAATTTTGCATTCACTGCATTTGGTAAACCAAACATACATTTCAATGTTTTTAAATCGCCTGCAAGATGCCATTCGACTTGATAGTCCCCAAACCTCTCGATGTGTAAAATTGCTCCATTATTTTGCTGTTGAATAACACCGCGTATATTAGTGAGGCTTTAAAAAACTTTAAGTACTTCATGGTCCTCCTTTGGTACTTCAAATGCTGCAAGCCACCATATTTCATTCTCTGACTATACATTGAAGTATAAAGGATGGTTTTCATCAATTTGGGAGTGTTATACTCACACGTTTAAGTTTTTGCCCCTTAATAATCTCACTCTCATCAAGTTTGAGGACAAACTTAAGCTTACCTCTACATTCTTCCATAGATATATTGTAGAACTTGACCATAGCAATCTGAACCCTACATATATCCAATGCAAAGTTGTTGGATGGATTTAATACAAATGCAACTTCTTTGGAACCATACTTCAATATGTGTGTATTTTCCAGATGCATTGGCTCACCAATTAGTTCTAAAACTTTCTCATTTAGTTGTTTTTGAGCCTTCTTCATGTGAAATGGTTTTGGCACAGGCATTACTCGCTTAGTTTTGAAGACTTCCTTAAATCTTGCATCCAATTGTTGATAGAACATACTGTATGACTCAGAACTCATTCTCACCTTGTCACATAATCCCTGAGCATCTGTAGTAGTAAACAAGTCGCTCACATCCCTAAGATGTTCACTTGCAACATCATCTACAATATCCCTGAATTTATGATTTTCCAATGCATTTTTGACCATATCCTTGCTTAGGACTTTGGCAATAGTATCATTCTCTGCATGAGGGAACATATTTCTCATTGTAGTAGATTGAGCATATATCCATCTATGATATTGTCCACTTCCTTTGGTTAATTGGTGAATTGGTTTAACTAATCGGATGCGTCGACGTACTTCTGTGGTTTTTAAAGTGGGCCCAATCTCCAAAGTTTTTGTGAGCTTCCTCTTTATGTTTCGATTCTCCTTCTCCGAGTCCATAACTTTAGACTGTAACTCCATTTTGCACATGTGTAGCTTGCATAACATCTTCAATGACAAACATTGCTTGTTGTAGGCTCTAGTTCTCCCTATCCTTCTCAGCCAATAATCTATCATTTTCCATCAAAGACTGCATATTCCCTTGTAATCTTGTCTGCATATTTGTCAAGGCTTGATGAACCCCTGCTAATCCTTGTGTGACAAGTCTGCATGTGTATCCATACAATCCTTCATTGCCTTCACAAACAAACTTTAGAAATGATGTAAGCCCTTCAAATTGTGGTGACCTTTGAGTGATTGGATTGGGTGGATAAATGCACCCATCAACCCAAAGATCCACGCTTTTTTTTCCCCTGCATTTCTTTCTTGTTGCATCCTATATCTTATTGCATCATCCCTTTCTACAGTTCTTTTGAACATTGGTGCATATCCATCCTCCAATTGAAAGTGAATATCTCTCTTTCTCTTGGTACGTCCTCCACCTGCATCCTGTAAAGAAAAATAATGCCAATTTTAACATTACACAATTACATCCCTTTGATTAATAGTAAGGAGTCGATGTCAATTTTCTGATCAATAGCAAGAACGTCTAAATATTTGGGAGCTACATGTCAGCATCAATCCAACAGTATGTAGCTAATTCTGGATTAGCTCAAATCACACAATTACACCCCTTTGATTCACTATATTTGCGTTCTTTTTTACCTAGTTGGATCTTGTTTCTTTCTCTTGATTTCAGTCATAATAGACCCTAATCAACCCCTAATCTACCTGTAATCTTAGCTTTTAATCTACCTCTAATCAGCATCCAATCTTATCTTCTATTCTATCCAAAATATTCTCTCTATCTCTCTATCTCTCTCTCTCTCTCTCTCTCTATATATATATATATATAATGAATTGACACTTAAGGATTAAACAACAACTATGAAGAATAATAACATCACAGAGATTAAAAAAATAAGGATACCTCTATTATCACTTGATTGCTTGTAGTATAGAGTGTTGAAGAGAAAGATATTATATAGCATAGTACTGAAGAGGGAGATTGCTTGTAGTAGGGTAGAGAGTGTTGTAGATAGAGATTATTTGATTTTAGCAAATGCTATCAAAACCAATCCTGAGATTGCTTGTAGCAGGGTGTAGAGAGTATTGTAGATAGTACTAAGTATTGCGAGGAGTACACAAAATTTTGGACAAAACTAGAGCTTTGAGAGGGAATGAAAAAATGCCCAAAAATAGGCACATTCTTGTCCAAAAACAATAAAAATGTTGGGGATAAAGGCACCTCCGCCTAGCTGCCCGTGTATTACTAAACTGACATTACCCGCCACTGCACACTGCAGGTGGCGAGCGCCCGTCACAGTCACTTATTCTTTATTCTTTTAATGACAGTTTGAATAAAGGAAGGCCCGGCCACACAATGTGGTTGTTGGAGTTTCCACTTTTGAGTCTTTCTCTCTCTTGCTCTTGCTTTCCATCTGTCATAGCTCTTACCACCAAGCTTCTTCCTCTTGGGTTCTACTTCCTTTCAACTGGTATCAGAGTGAAGGCATTGGAGCTTGCCTGGCATTCTCTTCAGCCCAAAGATTTGAAGAGCTTCAACTTGAGCTTTAGTGGTAGCCATGGCACCTTCATTTCCAAGTATGTTTTGATCTCCTGTCTCCTCCCCGATCTTCCGACCTTCCTTCGGCACTTTGTAGGGCTACATCGGAGCCCCCTAATCCTTGCCAAGTGCTCAGTAACACTGTTGAAGACCCCCCAGCCCTTAAGAGCAGCCAGCGCAAAATGCGGCGCATTTTTAGAGGGTTGGGCTGATCTCCTCCTGACATTTCTAGCTCCTTCCCCGGCTTCCCCACACTGTTTGCAACCTTCTCGATCACCTTTGGACTCCCCGGAATCGGATCTTGGCTCCCGACGATCAATATGAGTGGTTCCACCTTCAGCCATTGTTGTACACACAGTCCCAGGACTGTCACAAACAGGGCAACACTTGACATTTAATGTTTGATGCTTCTCAGCATTGCCCGTTTGATGTCTATTGATGCTCGATGATGCCTGATGATGCCCGGATGTTATGGGATGCTATATCTATACTTTGGGATTGATTTGGACAATGAATATGTTGCTGTAATATAGTGGACTAAAGCTCATTTACTTGGTGTATGCATTGTCTCTTGGATACGGGGTGCTTATCGGAGATTTGAATGATCATATCGATGTATTTGGAGATTGTCAAATGCTTCTTTTTTGTTTCAAAATGCTTTTGAGCTTAAATTAGGCTCCAACTTGGTCATCATTCGTGCATTTGGCTTTGGTTGGCATGCTTTTGGACCGGTTTATGCCTATTGTCTGCTTGACATTTAGGCTTCTTGCATTTATGCTTTGGTCAGATATGGATGCCCCTTGGTTTACCCATGCTTGACAGTCACTTGGAGCTTCATCTTTGGATGTATTTGAGCATTTTGGACCTACTGGGCATTACATTTGGTTGTCAGTTACATGGTGTTTGAATGCTTTCATGCTTATGCTTTACGGGTCTGAAATAGTTTGGGATTTATGTTCGGATGTACCCTACTGGGATTTGGAATGTCAGATGCTATGTACTAGATGTATTTGAGCATTGTTTGCTCTATTTGCTTGTGACTTTACTTCCAGTGGTGGGAGCCTCTTGGCATATTCAGATGTACACAAAGTTTTACTTACACTTGAGCTTGAGCTTGTGGGATAGTTACATGCGTTTGCTCTCTTGAGAGCTTTATGACTATAGTTAGGCTTGTAGTGGGCTGATTTGATACGCCTATTGGGCCAAGCACCTATCTCTATCACAGGTTTGTTAGTTTTGTATGCATCTTGGATAGTTATGCATTGAGCTCCTTGCTCTATCAGTTGTGCTTGTGCTTGGTCCCTTCTCTTACCCCGAGACCCATTACATGCATGACTTCTAGACCCATGAGATGTCTCTTGACTGATAGGTTATTGGTTTGATAGTTCTTGGTACCTTCTTGCCCCTTGACACTCATTGTTGGATGTATCTTGCTACCAGGCAGTTCCAGTGACATATGTATCAGTGATTGCTTCACTTTGAGACAATTTTACATACTGTTGTCATTTATTCCAACAAGTTGAAATCTATAGATTTCGAGCACTTGTATGAGGATAATGCTTACTGTTTGACGTTCGCTTGGTCATATTTGGTGGATAGGTGGTTCTCTTGGTCATATCCACTCTTTTAGCCAGTTTTAGTAGTGATTTTAGTGCATTTTTTGCTCATTATAGCAACTTAAAATTTTGCATTTTTGCTTTGATTTGGGATAGTATGGCTAGTCATCTGAAAGACACAGCTCTCTTTAACATTGCCAAGTTGGATGGTACCAACTATGGGTATTGAAAGTCCCAGATATGGCAAGTTTTAGTGTAGAAGTTACAGATTAAACCCTTGCGTTTCAAAGGTGTTAAACCTAAAGATATGGATGATGATGTTTGGATGGAAGTTGATGAGCTATGAAAGTCTACCATTATCTTGTCACTCTTAGAAGAGGTCCATCATAATGTTGTTGAAGATGAGAATCAGAGTGCATGGGACTTATGGGAGAAGATTCAGGAGCTTTATGCATAGCACAGTCCTGTGTCACAGATATATTGGCTAAAGCAGTTAATGGACCTTCGCATGAAGGAGGGGACATCCCTATCATCTCATTTCAGTCAGTTTCATGCTACCATGAATAATCTGTTGTCAAAGGGTATTGAGTTCAAAGACAATTTGCACCCGTTGTTTCTGCTTGGCACCTTGCCTAAATCATGGGATGTCTTTCGTACTACCATATGCACAAACAAGCTTGATGGGCTGAAAATCAAAGATATTGAGAGTGCTTTATTGACTGCGAAAATCAACAGCAGAAACAATGATGCTTCCCGCTCTTCACATGCATTGACCGCTAGAGGTAGCAGACATGGCAGGTATGATAATGATCATAAGGGCAAGGACTCTTAGAAGTCCAAGTCAAAGTCACGTGGCTGCAGTAAGTCCAGTGGACGGAAGTCTAATCTCACCTGTCATTATTGTGGGAAAGCATGACATATTAGGCTGGAGTGCCATAAGATGTGCGATGATAAGCGCAAGGAAAAGGGAAAAGAGAAAGTGCAGGAAAAGTCTTCTGAGCACAATATTGTACCTGCAAAGTCTAGTCTAAAGATAGAAGAGGTTAATGTCATGCAAGCCATTGATTTAGATGAGGATTACATACTCGCAACTTCTTCATGTGATGCCTTACAGGCTTCTGAGACACATTCTATGTATGCGCAGTGTTGGCTTTTGGATTCAGGTGCATCATTTCATGTGACACCCTATAGAGATTGGTTTCACACCTATCGTACCATCTTTGGTTTTGTGCATCTTGGTGATGATAGGTCTCTTGACATTATGGACATTGAAGATATTAGGCTGCAGTTTCCTTCTGGCATTTCTTTTGTTTTGCATGATGTACACCATGTACTTGCGTTGACTCGCAGCCTTATATTAGCTGGACAGCTTGATGATGCAGGGTATTTTGTGTCTTTTGGAGACTCTGCATGGAAGATTACTCATGGCAGGCTTGTGCTTGCAAGAGGTGCCAAGTTTGGTAGCCTCTATCCCTTACTTGTATCTGGAGCTACATTGAATCATGTTTTGTTTGTGGGTTCTATCCCCCATGTATCCCTCTGGCATGCTCATTTGGGGCATATGTCCCTTAACGGAATGAAAATGCACCATGCTTTGCAGTATCTTTTGCATTTTAACTCTTCGCATTTTGATTCTTGTGATCATTGTTTGTATGGCAGGCAGACTAGAAATACATATAAAAAGTCTGGTAAGAAACACATGGGTGAGCCCTTGGCTCTTGCGCACTCATATGTATGTGGGCCCATGCCCTGTCAGTCACTCGGTGGGGCAAAGTATTTTGTTACTTTCATAGATGATTACTCATGTAAGGTTTGGGCTTATCCCATAAAGAGAAAATATGATGTCTTAGACACATTCCAGCGTTGGCTTGCATTAGCAGAGAACCTGACTGGGAAAAGGCTAAAATGCCTAAGGTCAGATAATGGGGATGAGTATGTATCATGTGCTTTTGAGCAGTTTTGTAATGAGCAGGGTATTAAGCGTCAGTTGACCGCCCCTTATACCCCTCCCTAGAATGGTATGGTTGAACGCATAAATAGAACCATTCAGGAAAGGGTCTCTGTAACATGCTTAGCTAGCAGGCTAGGTTACCATAGCACTTTTGGGCTGAGGCAGTTACTACTGCAATGCATCTCATTAACAGGTTGCCTAATAGTGGCATTAACTTTCAGGTTACAGAGGAAACATGGGCAGGCAAGCCCCCCTCTTATGATCATTTATGTGTCTTTGGATGTGAGACATTCTACCATGTACCCAAGGATAAACGCAATAAGCTGGATCCTAAAAGTGTCAAATGCATTTTCATTGGCTATGGAGATGCAAGAGAGATGGGTTACTGTCTATGGGATTCACAGGCACGGAAAGTGATCCACAGCCATGATGTCATCTTTCATGAGGACAAAATGCACATGAAGCCTGAGAAAGTGGTTGAGGTACGCAGAGTTATCTTTCAAGAGGAGCCACCTGCTCCCGTTCAACCCGCTCCATGGTCAACTAGACAATGTGCAGCATCACTTGATGCTCATGGCCCAGATGTTAGACATGTTGATGTTAGACAGGATGTTGGTCAGGTAGCAAAGCCTAGGTTGAGGCGTTCTACTAGAGATAGACGACCTCCTGACCGTTTTGCGCCCTCTATGGATTATGTATTAGTTACATATGCAGGAGAACCTCTCACTTATGATGAGGCTATGCATAGGGATGATTGTCACTCTTGGGAGAGGGCTATGTAGTCTGAGCTTGACTCATTGTATAAGAATCAAACTTGGGATTTAGTTTCCTTGCCTCAAGGTAAGAAGGCTTTGCCATGCAAGTGGGTATACAAGCTGAAAAGTACCCCTAGACACCCCAAGCTGGCATACAAGGCTCGATTGGTTGCTAAGGGCTTTCAGCAAGAGCATGGTGTTGACTTTGATGAAGTCTTTTCTTCTGTGGTCAAGATGACCACCCTACGCTTAGTCTTGGCCTTGGTTGCACAACTTGACCTGGACTTGTACCAAATGGATGTCAATACAGCTTTTTTACATGGGGACTTACATGATGAGATTTACATGGAGCAGCCTAAGGGCTTTGCAGACCCTGACAAGGAACACCTAGTATACAAGCTAAAGAAGAGTTTATATGGCTTGAAGCAGGGACCTAGGGAATGGTACCATAAGTTTTATGCATTCATGCAGTCACAGGGCTATAGCCGCAGTGCTATGGATCTGTGCTTGTACATGAAGAAAGCCCGTGATGGTTCTTTACTGATTTAGGTACTCTATGTGGATGACATGCTTTTAGTAGGGACAACTCATAAGGAGCTCGACACTCTTAAGGCACAACTCAAGAAGAGCTTTGAGATGAAAGATCTGGGACATGCCTCTTATATACTTGGTATGTGCATTACGCACGACAGATCTCAGGGACTACTCTATCAGTCATCAGTACATTCATAAAGTCCTTGAGCGCTTCCATATGCAGGATGTTAAGCCTATCGGCTGTCCATTACCTTCTCATGTGAAGGTTTCACAGGCTGATTGTTTGCAAATAGATGAGCAGAGGGCCGAGATGGCCAAGATTCCCTATGCATCAATCGTGGGCAGTCTTATGTATGCTATGATAGCCACCCGTCCAGATATTGCTTTTGCAGTTGGGGTTGTGGCACGTTATATGGCTACACCTAACAAGAAACATTGGGATGCAATGAAGGGTATCATGAGGTACCTGAAGGGCACAATAGATATGTGTATTTGGTATGGCAGACAGGATACAGGAGTCGTGGGATACACTGACTCTAATTATGCAAGACATGCATATAGTAGGAAGTCCACTTCTGGCTATGTGTTCACTTATGTTGGAGGGGCTATCTCTTGGATGTCCAAGGCGCAGAAGTGTACGGCTCTTTCTACTACAGAGGCCGAGTATATTGCAGCCACAAAGGCTTGCAATGAGTCTATCTGGTAAGGCCATTTGATTGCAGACCTTGGTATGACAGATGCTATGCCTACACTGCATTTGGATTCTATAAGTGCCATTCAGCTAGCCAAGAATCTGGCCAAGAATCTGGTCTTCCATGCGAAGGCAAAACATATTGAGGTGAGGTATCAATTCATTTGCGAGGTTGTTGAGGACAGGTCTATTGACCTTGTCAAGATTCCGACTGAGCAGAATCTTGCAGACTTGCTCACGAAGAGCCTCACTATAGAGCGCTTTGCCTTCCTCAAGAGATTGATGGGCGTTGGGATGAGATGACGTCTTTTTCCTCATCCTGTTGTACATGTGTACATATTGTATTGTCTTTTCTTTAGTTTTCTCTCTCACTGGGAAGATTTGCCTTTAAGTGGGAGGTTATTGGGGTTAAATCCGCCCGTGTATTACTATACTGATAGTACCCGCCACTGCACACTGCAGGTGGCAGGCGTCCATCATAGTCACTTATTCTTTATTCTTTTAGTGACAGTTTAAATAAAGGAATGCTTGGCCACACATTGTGGTTGTTGGAATTCCCACTTTTGAGTCTTGCTCTCCATCTGCCATAGCTCTCACAGCCAAGCTTCTTCCTCCTGGGTTCTACTTCCCTTTCAAAAATTTACAAGGAAACTCTTGAGTCAAAAAGGTGTCTCTAGGTAAAAAATAATCTTAAAATATGATGTGTACATCATTTATATCATTTTTTAACTTCTGCCCTTTTAAGAAGCAAGAATCAGAATGATTCTAAAATATTTTCATGTTGAAAAGTCATGAGGGCATTATAGAGTCGTATATTAATGATTGGCTCTGTTTTTACAGAAAATGGAATTGTATTTTTTTAGTTATGAGGATTTTGAGAAAAAGTGACCTTATCCTACAGTAATAGGTGAAGTCTATTGAAAATACAAATACGAGATTTGCTTGATTGTAGAAGATCTCTTATTCTAATATTATTTTGGAATCTCTTTTTAGAGAGAGAGAGAGGTGAGAGAAACCCCTTAAAGGGCAAAAAAGAGAGTCCATATTTCTCCTAATGTCTATGTTCTAAGATTGACTATCATGATACTTTTTAATGTGAGATTGAAATATGACAATTGACAATCACATGAGCTTTTATGTGGTAAGGAGGGAAGGGCAAGATAGAGCACCTTAGTCATAGAACATCAACACATGTATCATTGAAGTTAACTTCAAACTATGGACCTAGCTTCAATTTGAATAATATGAATGCTCACATAATGTGAAAGGTAGCCTAACTTGACATGGTTTATGCATGCATGGTTGGATGGTGGAGTGTGCCCAATGCAAGTACTATCTATTTAGTCTTTGCTTGGTGAATTATTCAAGGATCTCGTCACTTCTAGTTAACAGGAGCTAAATGTCTTATTGTAGAATACAATGGAATGGAGAAAATAAGAGGTGCCTTGTAATGAGAAGTTGGAGGAGATACAATGGTAATTAGTGTGATAGTGTTTTTATAGAAAGATACCACTCTAGCAACGTTCTCATAATTTAGTCACATATATTAACATGGATTATAGAATAGCATACACGGTCTTTCTCACATCTAATGGATGACCTAGTGATATGCTTATCAGTCATCATGGTGAAATATTACCTTCAATCAATATGAAGAAGCATAAATCTCTTTATCCATGGGATGATGTCACAATGGTAACACAACATTAAAATATATAACTAAAGCCATGTATTTGACTTTTGGTTACAATTTTAGTTGGAGAAAAGGTCCCCTTAAATCAAAGAGATATTTTTTTGTTATTGCTCTAGATGTGACTGGTTTTGCAAAGTGAATATCTCTCAATCCAACCATTAACTTTTGAGGTAATAAAAAGACAAAATGTTTTTCTTTGTATGTACTACGACTTGACTATTGGGATTGTCTTGATCTAATCTCTAGAACGTTTTGCACGGCCATAAAGTTAGTTGGTCACCTAATTGTAGAAATCTAGGACTACACCTATCTACCTACTTTGGGAGTTGAATAACTAGAGCTATTGTTGTTAACTCGACATGAATTGTGAAGAAGACTCATTTCTCACATTATTGACCACCTAGTTACCAAAGGTTTCCCCTAGATTCACCCATATTGGAGAGACATATTAGCTATATTGTGTAACTAGAATGTAGTCATCGATAATTCTACATTATAGATGTGAGCTATCGAGAGTATGGAGTGGTGTTGAGTGTACCGCACACTCTCGACTTTGTTTGAATTGTAACATCAAAGCTAGTTGAGCTCCTTAGTGTTAGGTATTGGTTTTTGAAATGAGCCTATTAATTGTACTTGGTAGTCATAGCTGCTTCATAGCTGCCACTTCTTTATTGAATGAAGTCTACTATTGTTTTTTGTACATTGTCATTGTATTGCAAGTTGCTATTCTATCTCATTTCCTATTTCTCACAAAAATTTCTTGTGGCGGGTTTATTAAGATCTAGCCTAGTGTAGACCTTTTGTATGTGAAAATCCCCATTCATTGCATTGCTTGTTTGATGTTGGAAATGGCACCTAGAGTATGTTGCCTGCATTTAGAGGGAGACGAAAAGCTCAATGGCACCAACTATGCCAATTGGAAAGTGAAGTTGGGGTTACTCCTCTTCTTCCAAGATTGCTAAAAGTTGGTCTCAACAATGAATAAATAAAAAGAAGATTAGAATTTTGAAGAAGAATTGGCCAGATGGGACAAAAAGGCCTTGTTTACTATCCATGTGATGAAGCTGATTGACATTCTCAACCATCTAATGAACATGACAACATCTAAGAAAGCTTGGGAGACCTTGAAGAAACCATATGGACGAAAAAGTACATCAAGGCAAATAGCATTGAGAATTGAGCTGACCAACACAAAGAGAAATGAAGGAAAGTGCCATAGAGTTCATCAAAAGAGTCAAGGATTTACATTGGCAATTGATTATTATGGGAGATAAAATGATCAATAATGAGCTGTATATAATCATCATTCATGCTTTGAAGGAAGGATATGAAGGACTTATCTAAGGCCTCTTCATTTTGAGACAAAAATCCCCACTTGATGAGATGGAGCATATTGTTAGAGTCTAATACCAAATATAAGTAGCTATCAAGAACATTCATAATGGAAGCTTTACAAGTACTTCAGTCAAGCACACTTGATAAAAGTATTCATGGTTTGAGCTAGAAGGCACAAAGGACATGAAAGGATATGTTTCACAAGTGATTTGAATTTAGAGAGTGACATTTGAAAATGGATTAAATGAAAGCTAGTTTGTATTGTGTCACATAACAAGGTAATTAGTGAAAGAAAGATGTATGGGATGTTCAATCACTTGAGATAATCAATTTACAAAGTGGTAAGGAATTCTTTCCACAAATTAGAGTTGGATTGATTAACTCAAGTGCTTTATAATAATAAAGAAGTTCAACCTACCTCCTTTCTTTTGAATGACAATAACCCCTTGCAAGACTAGGTCAATACCAAGCCCATCAATGAATACAATGATGGGAGAGTTGACATTAGGGTTCAACATGTGGATTGAATGTTCAAATTTTAAAAAGTTTAGAAGCTCGTAGATAACTTTGCTATATATTGGTATTGGTTTGCGCATGGATGTTTCTCTTCGGGCATCTCATTTAGGCTATTGGATTCATGTTTCTCATATCTTGGCAAGGCTATTGGTAGGAATTGATCGAGCCCCTGTAATAAAGTTTTATCAAGCTTTTTAATGAGAATAGTAATGCTTAAAATTTATTCCTATAAGATGGTTGGTTGAGTTTTCTATTACTTTTCCTTTTCGCGCACGGGTCTCACGAGATGGATGGGAAGAGTTGATGGAGAGTGGAAATAAATATCATCTTATAATGTGTTTTTTGGCGGATTGCAATGACCAAATTGCCAATCAAAAGTACGTTGAGCTTGGGTAGTTCCTAACACAGTGAGAAGATGAACACACATATCTTCTGGATGGGTTTCAAGGTTTAAGGGCATGTAGAAGAAAGTCCAAAGGTTCTTTAAAGTGTTGGGGTTGCATTGCATTATCTCAAAGAAAGAAAATATTGGCTAGCCTTAGAAGAAAGACAAACGAATAACCTTAGAAAGTATGTACTTGTTTGGGTTTTTAGACCTATCCATTTTTGCAGGATGCACATATGCTTCATGGTTTAGTATGCATAGAAAATAAATAAATCAACGTGTCACCATGTTTATTTGGCAAAACTTATTAATATCCATGCTCCTACTATGAGGGTGAATGGCAAAACTTATTGATGTCCAAACTCCTACTATGAGGGTGGTACTTCCCTTAGAGACTTGATCATCTTTATACACAGAGTCTCATTTCAATCTCAAGGTTGGACAAAAGGGGGTACTTAGTTTTCCAAGTGCATTAAAGTTGCAAGGTAACGTGTGAGTTTTTCATTTTAAATATGCTAGACCTATGGCAAAAATAGTGTGAGAAAGAGGTCAAAGCCATGATCCTACAAAATGCAATAAGAGGCTTGGGCAATAATAGACTGATGGCAAAGCGATGATGCTATAAAGCCAATAAGAGGAAATGGCAACAATAGATCGATGGCGTTCTCACGGTGGGAAAGCGTTGGCAAAAAATAGATTGATGGCGATCTCAGGGTCGGGTTACGGGTAGCAACAATGGACGCGTTTGTTAATTAAAAAAAAACGATTTCAGTACATGGTCTCTTTTCCCGGCCCTCCTCCCCTTCTCTCTCTCTCTCTCTCTCTCTCTAGAGGGAGAATTGATGCTCATCGCTCTTCAAGCAACAAGACCATCCTCCCCTTCTCTCTCTCCGCGTCGCCATAGCCTATAGCCTAGGTCCTTCATTGTCATAGCGGCCTAGTAGTCTCTCTCTCTCCCTTGCTCTCCTTCTCATCCTCCGTCTTTCTTCTTTCTCCTCTCCACTTGGAGATCTCAAAGTCTCTCATCCTCCATTCTTGCCGCTTCGAAGTTCTCCATTTCCTCCTCCTCCTCCTCCCCCTTCTTTATCATCATCATCTTCTTCGCTTCCATTTCAGCTCGACCTTGAACAAATAGAAGCGCAAGTTTTGCACAGGTAACACTCTTTTTCTTTCAATCTCTTTGCAACATGTCTTCTAAATCCATGGTGTCCTTACAATAGCTCTATCCTGCCTCGAAGTTTTTTTAAAAATTCCTTTTCCTTCATCTTCTTCAATGTCGTGATCTCCGTCTCAGGAGGCGCGTTTTTTCTCTGCATTACGTAACACAGCTATTGTGCATGTACTCGCTCTTTGCAGCACGATCACAGGCTTTATGTTGTCCTTCTCCTTTCCATCATTTCCAGTACGCTTGTTTTTAGCCAAAATCGTTTCGTACAATCTCAATGTTGTTGATGAAATTCATGGTGGTGTTATACCCGGCGGCAGGACGGCTGGTTGTGATTTGCGAGGAAGGCAACAGGCAGGCCAAGATATACAAACGTACCTACAGCAAGTCCTCGATCCGTCTGCAAAGCAGACCTGCAGATTACCTGTCCCGCTATGAAGCGCTCCAGGGAGGAATACGTGACGGGAGTACCATCTAAGCGGCCAGCAAATATTCGTGCCGAGAAGTATATTTCTCTCTTATTTTGAATGACCTGATTATAGCACTTCTAGTTGGTTAATCCGCTTTCGAAGTTTCTGCTGCACTCTACGTAAAGACGCGGAAAACAAGCAAATTTCGCTCACTCCTAAAGCTTTCGCATTCAGACCATCAAGTTAGTTTTGGAGGCAGCTAACAAGAAAATAGCGCGTTAGCGCGTTTCAAGCTGCCTGTTGAACCAAGCGTCTTCCAGTGTTCAATGAAAAAAGTACTGACTTTGAATCTAGTTAAATTGTGCAGTTCTTTGAGTTTCACCCGCTCTGCTACGTTAATGCAGTTCTGGTCCTGTACATGCCACGGGAATGTCTCAGCCACAGGCAACAGATAATGCCTTTTTGTACCTCAGATCAGTGAAGGACACATTCAAGGACCAACAAGCAAAGTATAGTGAATTTCTGGATGTGATGAAGGATTTCAAATCACAAAGGTGATTAATTCTTGCATTTACGCCGCTTCTTTCAGTGTATAGAAGCCTTAACCTTCATTATTGTTATATGGCTGTTGCCCAGGATTGATACTGCAGGAGTGATTACAAGGGTAAAGGATCTGTTTAAGGGACATCGGGACTTAATTCTTGGGTTTAATACATTCCTCCCCACTGGCTATGAGATTACTCTTCCACCTGAAGAAGAACATCCAAGGAAACCAGTAGAATTTGATCAAGCAAGAAATTATGTTAACAAAATCAAGGTGATCTGGTGCTTTTAGTTGTTTTTCCACTTTCTTACTATCCTCTTAAAATATTAGAAGTCACAATGCTGTTACTATCCTCGGCTGGAATACCAACAGAATGCTCCTTTTTCCTGTATCCAGACTAGGTTTCAGCACGATGAACTAGTATATAAGGCATTTTTGGAAATTCTCTATAAGTATCGGAGAGGGAACAAGACCATAAGTCAGGTTTACCAAGAGGTAAGGAACATCGCCTGTGCTTATGGTGCCTATCTAGTTTCACACAGTGTACAAAATAACTCGGCAAACTATCACCATCAGAATTCACGTGAACTGGTACATTGAGTTTTGGGATAACTATATCCTTAGAACCTGGTATCCATATTTGATAATACAGACATAAATGCTTGGGGAAGTATCAATGCATTTATTACATGCAAACTGCAACAGTTCCGTTAAAAACTTCATATTTTTGTATATTTGTTCACTATGTGAGATCAGTGAACTGCATGAGATTGTGCAACAGTGTAGCTGTATTTACAAAGTTGGTGCATTGTTCTTAATTTATTGTGATTTGTAAGGAATCATCTCTTATTCTACAGGAATCTTTGTAAAGCTGGTGTCTATTAGTAACATTGAGAATGTGGTTATTATTGGGTTTCCAGGTTGCATCCCTCTTCAGGGAGCACCAAGATTTGCTTCAGGAGTTTACCAACTTCCTTCCTGATCATGGAGCTGTTACGGGTCCATCTCCAAAAGTGTCTGGGAACTCAATGCCTCATAGGGATGATAAGGTGTTGGTCTCAAAAATTAATTACAAAGCTCTCAAAAGCCAGATGCTCTAGTTGACTTTTGACCACTCCTTGCTTTGCACTTAAAACTGACCTGCTTTCTTGCTGTGGTGCCATTTTAGAAAGGGAGAATGGTTGGGGCTCCGTCAGATCATGATCGAGATTGCCATTCATCTAAACAGTCTGAACAAGATCATACTGAGCACGCGGGCAGAATTGACAAGGAACAGCGAAAGAAGGTGGATAAAGAGAGAGAGAAAGAAAATCATGACAATAGAGAGAAAAATGGAAGGCACATAGAGGACATGGAGCTAGAGAGAGATTTTGATGGCTCTCAACAGATTTCGAGCAAGTGCAGGTTGGCCTCGAAAGCAGATGACTTTGTCCATAAAAAATGTGAGGTCGGAGGAGGTGGTTTCATGCAACACTCTGTCCCTGTGTTGTCTACGGAAGAAAAGAAGGCACCAAAATGTACGTGCAAACTGGTATCATTGTGTTGTGTTTTGACTGGTCTTGATTGAATGCATGTATCTGCTATCTGTATCAAGATGATGGATTTGATGAATTTCCCACTATAGCCAACCTTTCACTTTTTTATCACTTGGTTCTTTAAGCTCATAAGGATTTTTCCTGCAGTTCTGCAGAAAAGATTTTCTTTCTTTGACAAAGTGAAGAGCAGGTTGCGTAGCCATAAGTCTTACCAAGAGTTTTTGAAGTGCCTGAATTTATACAACAAAGAAATCATTTCTCGTGCGGACCTGTACAAGCTCGTAAGTTATTCTCTTTTTGAAGCTTTTTTGATAAAATAGCTGGCTGCAGATCATCATAGAAACAGCCAGTACTTGAAAGTGTACTACTTTCCTAGGTTTCGTTAATGATCATTGCTCTGGTGGAAGGCATTTACAACTTTCAGTGCATGCTTGTCTGGGGATCATTTCAGTGACCTCATATAGCTGTGCTTTCTTGGGATGTAGGCTGCTTGTTTATGACACACAGCTGTGTATTTGTTCCTCATGCCAGTTGCTGGATTTGATTGTTCTTCAAATTTTCAGGTTAACGATCTCCTGGGAAAGTATCCAGACCTGGTTGAAGGCTTTGATGAATTTTTAACATACTGTGAAAGCCGTGGTATGGTGTGTATTTTTGGAGGGTACTTGCATGAAAGAATTTGACAGTCATAATTCTCTAACTTTGTTTATCTTGCAGAGGGATTATTTGCAGATGTTTGTAAGAAAAGTAAGTAAAGTTGTTTAGGAAAATAATACTGGTCTTGAGCTTTACTGATGCAAATATTTTGTTGTATGACTTATCTATTGATGCATGTAGAGTTGGTCGATGGGCCTGTCTTAAATATGAAGGTTGATAAGGACAAGGAAGAGCAAAAAGCCAGAGAAAGAGAGAGAGCAAAAGATGGAGGACAAGAAAAGGATAGAGATCAAGACAAAGCTGCATCGGGTAACTCTAGGGAGCCACCTAATCACAAAGCCTCTTTACCTACAAGTAAAGAGAAGTTTATGAGTAAGCCCATCTCTGAGTTGGACCTCTCAAATTGTGAGAGCTGTACTCCAAGCTATCGGCTTTTACCCAAAAACGTGAGTTTTCTCAAACAGATGTTGTCACCTAGCAGATGTTTGAATGTGATTGCTTCAAATTACCTAGTCCGTGATGTAAGTCTCCATGTTGTGTAACCGAGAAATTCTGTATAAAGTTGCCCTCTCCATGGACAGCTCTAGATTTGGCAACTTCTTTCTTCAACGTTGATGGGTTAAAACTCCCAAATGACACTAAGTCTAAGTGCTCTCATTGTTGGCTTGTATCCCCAAAAAGAAGAGGTGCTTTGCAAAAGTTTAACTGCTTAAAGCTTTTGATTTGGACCTACTGTTCTTTTGTAAGATTCACTCTGAAAGAATGCCTCCTTTGTGTGTCCCAAAGCCAGTCATTTGGCTTGCAGTTAAAAAAGAAAAAAACAGGATTTGTGGTATGTTACTTCTGTTCTGTATTCTTGGTATTATAGAGGATAAGAATGCGTGTTGATTGAGAGTGTAGCACTTCACAAGTGTAATATATTGGCACACAAGCTAGGCACAAGAAACTTGAAGTGCTGATAAAGAGATTCTTTGTACAGTGTTACTAGTTTCACATTGTTTGGTGCTCATGTTTTGTCTGATAGTCTCTTGTTTTACTTCCACAAGCAGTATCCAAGGCCAAAGGTAAGTCATCGGTCAAAGTTGGCACATTCTGTTCTCAATGATGTTTGGGTCTCTGTGACATCTGGAAGTGAAGACTACTCTTTCAAGCACATGCGAAAGAACCAGTATGAAGAGAGCCTGTTTCGATGCGAAGATGATAGGTAGGAGGTTATAATTACAAGGTGCAGGAGTTTTTGTGGAGTTGTTGGACACCATTGTTCTTAACTATCTCTCTGTTCCATTTTGTCAGGTTTGAGTTGGATATGCTTATAGAATCTACTGCTGTCACCATAAAACACCTGGAAGAAATGATGGAAATGATACAGCAGAATGGGAAGCAGCAAAAACAATTACAGTTGGAGGAGTGTTTGACAGGTTGATTTAGTTCATGTAATGTAATTGTGTGCAATAACGTGTTACAGCTTGTTTTATAGGCTTACAAGTTTGCTATCATTTTGTAGCTCTGCATATGCGGTGCATTGAACGCATCTATGGTGATCATGGATTTGAAGTGGTCAGCAGTTTGCAGAAGCATTTACCACTTGTTTTACCCATCATATTGAGCCGTCTTAAGGGAAAGCAAGAGGAGTGGTTAAGGTTTCAGATGGACATGAACAAAGTCTGGAAAGATATTTATCTTAAAAATTATCACAAGTCGTTGGACCACTCCCGACAACAAGATAAAAGAAGTTTAAGCAGCAAAGGTAACTTAGCTTTTGTAACATGCCATGACTTGGGTATTGTTGCTATACAGAGAAGGCCCTGTTATGCTCAGGCATATCAAAATTGCAGAGGTGCATGCATAGCCTTTGTGCATTAGACCCATAGAAAGGATTCTGCATAGTTGAAACCTGAGCTGACTGTGACTGCTAGGCTTGCAAGACTACATACTTTGTTTGCATTGTATGTTGCGCTTTTATTTTGAGTCATGCATATTATAGTGGGAGATTTGGTTTTTTTTTGTGCCCTTTCTGTTTGGAATATCTACTGCTAGAAGTGGATGCCACAGGAACATTTCTTCCTGCTGTTTTTACCTGGACTCCACTTCAATTTTAGGCATATGACAATGATTAGGATAGATTTTGTTTGCTTATTAAAGCGAATAATTTTTGCAAATTGTTGACAAGCTGAAAATAAAATTTAACTGCATGTGCTAGTGGCTATGTAAGTATTTTGCTCCCAAGACACAAATCTTTTGTGCAATTGCGGTAAAGAATTGCGATTTTAAATGGTTTGTTGTTGTTTCCCTGTGAACAGCATTATTGGCGGAGATCAAGGAGCTCAATGAGAGAGAGAGGAAAGATTATGATGCTGTCTTAAGTACTGTTGTTGGAGGTGGAAGACCTTCAATACCTGAATTAAAGTTTGAGTATCGAGACACCTCGCTATATGACGATCTGTACCGTTTTGTGAAATACTCAGCTGATGAGATGTATGGAAGTTCGGAGCAGTCTGATATAATCATGCAGTTATGGACAGATTTTATAGAACCATTTTTTGGGGTACCTTCTCGACCTCATAATCCAGAGGAAAATGAGGAGCTTCTAAAAGCAAGTACTAGCAGCTCTAAGGAAAATGGGCTGAGCAATGGTGATAGCGATGGTAGTGCTGCCAGTCATGGAACTATTATGAATAAACAAGTAACATCAACTATGAAAATGAATCAGGGTGTTTTTGAGGTTCACCAAGATGATGCTATGATGGACTCTCCCATAGTTGAATTAGAGGGCATTAACAGATGTGCTGCTGCTATACCTACCTCAACAAGTTCAGAGGCTGGACCTCTTGATAGTGTTAGATCAGGTAAGAGGAGAAACATTGCTTTACCTTTAGAAACTGCACAAGAGAAGAAGCAGAAGCTAGTGTCAAATACATGCATGTTAGAGTGTCATGATTCCTCAGCCTCAAAGGGCACCAAGTGCATCGAGAGGCTGGGGAACGAAAATTCTAATCCATATGGTCTAGCAGTACGACTGCCGAGACCATGTTCTCAGGCCTTTTCAGGTACAAAGGTCAATGTGATGATCTTTCACATTGATTTGTTCTAGCAGTTGCAGTAAAGTTTGATATCTTTGTTCTGTTTTCCTGTCAAGGTGGCACAACTTCAAGACCTCGTCATGGGAGCCCTGATAGAGCGTTTCCTATCCTGGAGGTATGTCTGCAATTGAAGGCATTTCCTATCTTTTATCTTTTTGATTCCCCCTCAAAGTCCATGGAACATTTGATAAAGGAAAGTTGTGAATTAAACAATTTGGCAGATTGAAGGCACAATGTATTCCAGGGTAGGGAGAGAGAATGAATTGTCAAACCTTACACTAGATACTGTAAAAAAGATTGAAAGGGAAGAGGGTGAATTGTCACCCTCATTAGAACTTGACCAAAGACAAGTGTACTGCTCTGGAGATAATCTTACATGTATGACAGGCAACAAAATTGCATATGTATCAGAATCTGATATGCACAACCATGTCTTAGATGATTCCCCAGAAGCAGGGGCAGAATGTGAACATGATGCAGATGCTGATGATGAAGGGGAGGAGAGTGCACAGAAAGCAAGTGAAGATAGTGAGAATGTGTCAGAACCTGGGGAGGAGGTTTCTGCTATGGAGTCAGGAGATGGCAAGGATTCACCTAGAGACCGTGAAGAGGATGATGATGAGGATGAAGAAAGAGGCAAGAAAAACAAAATCCAGTGTGATGCAGGAGAGGTCCCAAATGCACATGAAGGCAAAACGGAAGGGAGCTCTTTGGCGTCATTGGATAGATCAGTAATGTCATGCAGGCCTATTTCAGTCTATTGTCCTTCCATTCCCCCAAATTCAACCTCAAATGCTAAGTGCGGTGTTTTTTATGGCAATGACACTCTGTATGTGCTTTTTAGGCTTCATCAGGTAATTTTTTTGATTGTCTTTGAGCTGAGTGAAGGTGGGTATTTATCTCCACTGATATGATCAACTGAGTTGTTCTTGACTGGTTGTTCAACTTTCCAGACGCTGTATGAACGTTTACTTTCTGCTAAAACACATGCAAATGCATTGGAGCAGAAGTTGAAGCCCAGTCAAGTTTCTGCTTTTCCTGACCTCTATGAAAGGTGGGTGCTACTTGGTTTCACAAGTTCACATATTTGGTTGGTCTTGCAGTGATGGTTACTTTGAAGTTTTCCCTCATTACTTTCTAGGTTCATGCAAGCATTGGAGAATCTGCTAGATGGATCAACAGATACTGCAAAGTTCGAGGATGAGTGCAGGGAACTTCTTGGTACCCAGTCATATGCTCTTATTACTTTGGATAAATTGATCTTCAAACTTGTCAAACAGGTGTTTATTCTTGAGAACCTAATATAGAGCTTCCACATGTTTTTCAGCATAGCTGGAGCCTGACCACGTTGACTGACTGCTGGAATGCATTGTGTAACTTTTGCAGCTTCAAGCTGTAGCATCAGATGAGATTGCAAACAAGCTTATTGCTTTATACTCCTATGAAAGATCCCGCTCGTCTACTAAGGGTCTTTTGGAAGGCGTTTATCATGCAAACACTTGCACAATCACACATGACGAGAACATTTACAGATTAGAACATGTAAGCAGGTCTTCAAGTTGTATCTCCACACATGTACATCATTCTTGCCAGCTGGTCAAGATTGGTACTTTATCTGTGCTTTTAGTAAGTTTTGCACGTGCGTAATTGAACAGTTATTAGATTCCAATCAGCTTAGTATACAATTGATGGAGGGTGGCTCTGAGAAACTGGAGGTTGCTGGAAGTGCCATTGACTCAAGGTTTTTGAAGTATTTGAATAGCTTCTTACTTGCAGTCAAAGATTTGAAAGGAAGGCCTCCTGTTTTTCTTTTGAGGCAAGATTCTCAAGCATGCTCTCTCTCTCTCTCTCTGTGTGTGTGTGTGTGTGTGTGTGGAGACATCCCTTTTACTGTTGGAAGTTATAAAATTCTTTTTGAGATTTCAGACAGCTTCTTAGGTTTTGAATTTTCAACTTTTCTGATACATGTGTGTATACTGGAATTGATCATAAACATACTCTATCAATGTCCAAAATATACTCAAAACCTGACGGTGGGCATTTGAGGGTTCTCGACATCTTAAAAGAAAAAACAATTGCCTGCAGATAACTTAAATATGAATTTTAATGAGCTCTAACTAATAGGGCTCTTGTTGAAATGTTGCAATGTACCTTCATATGGTGTGTTTACAATATTTCAGTTTTTAGAGCTCCCACTATGTTTGGAATTTTCAATTTGCTTGTTGATCTTCTTGTTGTGGTGCACAATCTGTATCTTGGACATTTAGCATTTCTAGTTTTAGTATGTTGCAGAAGAGTTGCCCATTCTTAGCGGTATGCTACAAAGCTCCCAATGGTTGATCACATCTTTTGAGATTTGATAGGCTTTTTGTGCTAGTATCTTCAAAAGAATTATGCTCATATGTCCTTCATTGACTGTTCACATATGAAGTGGGATTGAAGTGAGGCTTTGTTGCATTTAGGAAACACCACCACACCCATTGGTAGCCATGGCTTGATACATCATATCATATTTACCCTTGTCTATGGTTTATACTTTAGTCTATGTTGTGTTTTTATGTAAATGGACTTATGCTATGGGCAGTTCTTGATCAAGCGTGGCTTGAAAGGACTCTCTCATTCTCTCATTTGCTGATCATGCTCTATTGTAGTATGGAATTTTGTCAATATAGATCTGTCCTGAAGATTTGCGCCATGTTTCTGCTTCATTTCTGTGCTTATTGTAGCAGTATTCTTTGTCTTTTGTCTTTATCATGTTGTGATACATGATATTCTCTCATGGTTCTATGAAGTTATTTTGTGTTTCATACTTATTTCCTGAAGTAGTAGGGCTATGTTTTGCAATACCTATAGTAGTATGCTACTTGCATATAGCAAAGCGGCCCTATTATGTAGCATGCATCAATTAGAGGCTATAACACCTCGAAGATCCTGCCATTGTTGTCCTGAACCTTTGGTATGAAACTCAGTCAAAAACGACTTTGTTTGATGAAAGAAATCTGAATTTATTGTGAATTTTTGAAGCAGAATGATGCAATTATCCTTTTCTGTTTCTCTGGTTTAAAACTCCATAAAAAATGACCCTGTTTCAAGACAGAAATATGAATTTTCTGTAAAGCCTGAAGTAGTAAAACCTTTCCTGAAGCAAGAAGATGCTGTTCAAAGGCTTAATTCTACATTTCTGTTTGTAGGATGATGCAGTTACGTTTCTCTATATTTCTGGTTTAAAATTCCAGCAAAAGAGACATTCTTTATGCAAATATTCTATTTTCTTGCAATTCTTGAAGTAGTGGATTCCACAAAATTGCAAGAATTGTGAGTAAGGCAACAACAATAGCAATTACTGTAGAATGAAGGAGAAGAAATAGAAGAATCTTCATTCATGGGTGAGCATAGATTACCCACATAGAGTTTTCAGAATGCAAGTATCCTTGCAGGGATAGTGGAGAAGAGAAAGTAGTATGTTTTGTCTATTCTACAGAGAGCCTAGATTGGTACAACGGAAGGAATGCAATACTGGACTAGATTGATAAATATCCTAAATAATCATATTTGTTTTGAGAATTTTGGTTTTTTGTTCAAGATATCTGAATGAGGAAGGTTTTTGTTTGTCTAGCCATTTTAGCAGTTTTTATTACAACAACAGTTCTTTGCTATCCAAAGCCCAAGTAGTGGTAGATCAGAAGAACATGTTTAACGACCTGCAATATGTTTTCTTTTGAATCCTTTAGAGTTCTAGTAATAGCACCAAATTTGAAGTATGCCCTTCTACGGCAAGAAGCAGAAGGAGTAGTGGCCCAAGTATGGAGGAAAGAAGTTGGAGTAGCAGAGGTAGAAGATTGATGATGGCATTTTACAACCATCAAGATGAAGAAGAAGATGTAGATGAAAGATTTGAAAAGAAGAGGAAGAAAAAGCTCACATGTGGTGGAAAGAACATACGTAATGTTGAGTGCGTTATTTGAACAGAAGAAGACAAGGATAAAGATCATACTTGTTTGCGAGTACTTGAAGATTTGTACCTTAGCTTTGTTTATGATCATGATTTCTATGGATGGTTTTTTATGCAATCACACTCATCAACATGTTTTGGGAAGAGTACACATGGTGGCAAATTTGTAATGCAAAGCCTAGAAAGCATTGAGGTTTATGTAACCTTTGAGTTTAATACAATGGGAAAATCCAAAGAGACAAAAAGGTGTAAAGTTTGCTTCGGCATGGACATACCTCAAAATGTTGTCCTTATGTTTATGAGCCTTGCGAAGAAAGTAAATCATGCAAGTATTTTTGCATGGTTGATTTATACAAAGAGTTCAATGGTATTTGTAAGAAGTTTTCAATAGCAGCAAAAGGATTTAAGTTTCAAGATGGATAAAGTTTGGGGAATGTTGATTTCTTTTGAGAATATACTTTATGATGCTTATGAATGGCATGATGATCATGAAGGCAAGAAAGTGAGGTCTTGTTCAAGGGTTAAGTATGTTGGGAGAGTGCTTATAGCAGTTGAAAAGCTCAAGGAAAGATATGAAGATGTTTTGGATTCAGATTTTGAATCAAGTTCAAGTGATGAGGATGATGGTTAGTGCTCTTTACCTATGGTTTTGCTGAAGATTGAGGTAAAGAAGCGAGAGAGGATAAGAGCCAAGGATTCTCCAGTGCCTCAAACCTAACAAAGGAGCTTACCAACAGGAGAGTGGAACATTGCATATCTTGCATCAAAAACTTGAAGGTATTTTTCATATTTTCGTATCTTTTAAACTATCATAATTAATCTTCTATCAGCTTTACTCAAGATGGAAGGAGGAATGAAGTTGTCGACAACAAGGAGAATAATCAGTTAGGTGATTAAGAGGATAAGCTATGCATTCAAGAAGATGCTATTGTTATGGATGACAAGCTTGAGGATAATGATTTGCTCAATGAACATGTTATTATGAGCGATATTCTTGGTTCTTTTATTGCTTTTGAGGAAGATAATGCAATTACTAAGTTTGATTTCGGTGAAGAGGCTTTGCAAGTGTTTGAAATGTCTCTACCCATAGGTCAAAATGCACCATCTTTGGATGTATTTATTTAGGATACACATGTTTCCAGCATCCCAATTGCCTTTTCTAGTTGTAAATTGGAAATATTTAAATTTAATTATACTTATATGGAGAAATTGTGCCTTGGAATGGTTTTCGCAACAAAGAAATCTAGGCACTATATTGTCTATGAGAAGATGGTATTTTTTATGAAGGCAAAAGGCATAAGACTATTGATAAACAAGTTGCAGTTGCCTAACCATTTAGCAAAGTGGTTAGTCACTTTGGAGGAGTTTCATTATGAGATTAGGGTAAGCCATCGAAGCTACAAGGGATTGTGGAATGTCTTACAAATTTCAAGGAGCCAAAGGAAATTCAGGCTCAAGGAAGTGACATTGAAGGTTTATTCAAAATTGATACAACTTCCATCCCCTCTCGATATGCAGCTATAACATATTATTTGTGTGTAGGAGAGGTTGGGGCTCCTCTATCAAAGTTGAAGAAAAAAAAGATTTAAGTAGCAAGTACTATTTCAGGTCATTGTGTTGTTCAATCAAAAGAACAAGTCAGTGTTTTGTTGTAGAAAACCGCAATTCCATTGCAGGAAATTGTAAATCCATTGTAGGAAATTGCTAAACTTATGTAGAAAAGAGATAATCTGATGCAAGAAAGCAGTAACCTGATGTAGAAAAGTAGTGGTTTGGAGCAGGTAATCAATACTTCCATACAAGAAACTCAAGATATTGATGAAGAAATTCAAAAAGTGTAGGATATGCAACAAATTGAGACTAAAGAGGTTTTAGAGAAGGCTAATCAAGAAGCAATAATTTATGCAAAATTGAAGTTGAGCAGACCATGATTGGTACTACATTGCCTATGCAAGAGTTAGTAGTTGAATGTCAAGAATTGTATGATTCAGTTAGTTTATATGGTTTTTTTGAAGTCTTGCACAAGGTCTATTCAATCAATCAATCTCCAACTTAGCTGATTCAATGGCTTTCTTTTGAGCTTGAAAAGGAAAGGAATGGAACAAAAATTGCAGCAGTTGAAGCTTTATGTGTCATTAATAAGCTTTCGAAAGAGAAAACATTGCTACAACAAGAGGTTTTTGAAATGAAGAATGTAATGAATTTGCAAGTTTCTCACTATGTTGAGGTTACTAATGCTCTTGAGGAAGTTATTTTGCAAAAGGATAATGGAATTGTTGATTTACATACTCAGTTTGGGATTTTCTCATATTCCAAGTCAGGGTGTCATTATTGAGAATTTATATACATCAAATGATGACGTTGTTGATGTTTACGTTCGGACTCATATTTCCGAAGTTCTTGAGGACTTTGATTGGTTTATCATTGAAGTTGAAGCATTTGGAAGTATGCAAGTACCTACAGTGGATATTTATGCAGTTCATATTGCAATAGGAATGGCTGATGTTGTTAATGATGATCGGTTTTTGAGCATGATAGTGATGGTTTTGAATGAGCTAGATGCTAGTTGCAGAACTATGTTACAGTTTTTTGTATTAAAGAAGTTTCAAGTTCTCTATTCGCAATGTATCTTTTCAAGTCTACAAGAGATTCCAGCAATTAAGAAGTCCTACAATTACTACAACAATCTGCAATCCTACAATTCCTATAGTAGCAACTAGCATTCTTGCTATTCCTAAAGCGGCAACCAGTATTCTTCTTGTTCTTACAACAACAATCTACATTCTTGCAACTCCTACAATAGCAAGAAGTGCTATAGCAAGCTAAAATACAACAATTACAATAGAAATTTGAAGATCAATAGTCTCAAGAGCTTGAAAACCAGCATTTACATATTATATTAGTTTGGGTTGATGCTCGCTCGGAAAGATTTTGTGAATGATCTAATGCAAATTGAAGTCATAGAAGATTATGATGTAGATGTTAGAGTGATCGATGTGGCTACTCTTTACCATTAGAGTAGTGATTTACTTATTCTATTATAGTTATATATCTTTATTCTCTATGATATATTGTGGATGTTATTCTACTTGATGGGTTTTCAAACTTGGGCATGTTGAGATTGTAAAATTGGTGGGACGAGGTATTTTCATTTTAGTAATCTTGCAGGGAGACATTATCAAGCATGTAGTAAATGGTTTTTTGCTTAGAATATTAATCCAACTAGATCATCATGACCACAAGAGTGATTCACAAGTTTAGCATGAAGTGGAAGTTGATTTCATTCAAGTGACCATTGTAGTCTTGCAAGTAGGATTGTAGGGTTCAATGGATACTTATGTGGTAGTGTAGAAATTTCAAAGCATTACCATAGTTTTGCTTGCGGAAAGTGTAGTTTTCTCTCATTTTGAAGGATTGTTTTTGAAACTTGTTATTTTATGCTGTTTTGGAAGATAGTACAAGTCAATTTAAGGATTTCCTTAAAGCCTCCATCGTGCAAATGATGCATGTACTAGTTGATTATGAGATTGAAGCTTTCAAATGGCAAGTTGATGAATATGGTTCCATGCTATAGAAATATAGGATTTTATCAAGTATTTTCAAAGAATGGACAAGCAACATGCGGGGTAAATTTCAATATAGCAAAGTCAATTGGTTGTTCAAGACAATGCTAGGTTGAGAGCTAAGAGTGTTGCTGGATGCACAGATTGAGCCCTTAATGTAGGAGAAGGACTCTTTGAAAGAGAGAATTGATATGTTTCAAAAGGAATATATGATAAAATGGTCACGGCTCTTTCTAATTTACAAAGTGATAGTACAGTTGGAAAGGTTGTTAGTATGCATGCTTTGGATATAGCAAAGTTGGATATTGATGAAGTACTTTTAGACATAAATTGGCAGGTTAAGATAAGGGAGCTTACCCCTGGAAAGGTTCATGAGATGGATATTGTGCTATTATTCATACATGAGCCACATGGAGGTGATTTACCTCATGAGGGTTCAGGCTGTGATTCTCATGGGATTCATGAGCATTGTAGTTCATGAAGTGCTTGGAAAAAGTGTCTGTGTTTTTGTATCCCATCATATTATGGTCTATGTATAAGCCTTTGTTTTGATGATTCTCTTGAGTGAGTCATGTACCTACCTGCATTAGAGTGCTACGAGTATCCTACTAGAGAGGCTCTACTCATTGTTTCTTCATCTGGATTATTTTGAAGTGCAAGGCTTTGAGTAAGGCATAACTATGTCTCACTTGATTTGTCTACTTTTTGGATAAGGCATTTGACTTTGAAAGGGTTCGAGTCATGGCTGTACCAGCCATCCATTGGGTTGTGCTAGCTATATTTACCCTTGTCTATGGTTTATACCTTAGTCTATGTTGCGTTTTTATGTAACTGGACTTACAAGATCATGTGATTAGTGGTTATGGGTAGTTCTTGATCAAGCGTGGCCTATAAGGATTCTCTCACTCTCTCATTTGCTAATCATGCTCTGTTGTAGTTTGGGATTTTGCCAATACAATTCTGTCTTGACAATTTGCACCATGTTTCCACTTCATTTTTGTGCTTACCGTAGTAGTATTCTTTGTTTTTTGTCTTTGTAACACTATCGTAAATGCTTTACGGTATTCTCTCATGGTTCTATGAAGTTATTTTTGTGTTTCATGCTTATTTCGTGAAGTAGTAGGGCTATTTTTTGCAATATCTGTAGTAGTATGCTATATTTTTGCACATAGCAAAGCAGCCCCATTATGTTCTATGCGTAAATGGGAGGATGTAGCACCTACCACACACACCACCACCACCTTGAAAGAAAAAGGAAAAAAAAAGAAAAGAAAATATCTACTAAAAAAAACCTTAATATCTACTCAAAAAAACCTTAGTAAAAAGAGTCCAAGGAAAACTCTGATCAAAGCCTTGTAGAGCAATGGCACAACACAAAATTACAAGAGAGTGTTTGGTATAAGGCTGTGAAAAGCCTATCTAGAGGTCTATAATGCTAAACTATATAACTGGATTGTTTATCATATCTGGAAATGGAATGGATGTGCTTTTTTTATCCTTCCTTTTTGTTATATACTTCTTAGCCTTTCTAGAAGTCCCTTATAGGGCTAACTTTGTGCTTTGCCATGGAATATTTTGTGTTGTGGAGATTTATTAATAGAATCATTTTTTCCTTTAACAAAAATGTATGCTCCCTTTAGCTAAATAGTTTTAAGGGAGTATCGAGAGACGAATCTAAGCGATGTTGCTTGGCACTCCCATGGAATGGTACGGGGTTTGTCACTTGGTGTTCTTGAGTCCAATGTTCGCGGTCGAACCCACTGGGATCGATCTGAAATTTGGATTTCTAGTCCCCTAAAACGGCATGAATCGGGGTTCTAATCTAACAATTTCTAAGGGTCGGACATCGCTAAAATCTTGTGTGAAGCCTCCCAGTTCTCTAGGACCACCCTGTCGTAAGGCGGACCCGTCGAGGGTTCCGTCCACCTGCTTCCCTCATTAGACGTTCTTTAGTTATTTAATTAGATCCTACTACAATTATGTGTGATTTAAAATTAGCTTTCTAAATTAATCCTTTTAGGGAACAGGGTTTGTTTGCGTAATTTATAGCACAAATATGAATATAGAGCAAGTAGTCCTTTTGACAAACAAGTTCAAACAAGTTTTTAAACTTATCTTCAATTTAATCTTTGCCTCCTGCCCATATAGGAGAAATTATATGTCCCTTCTGCTCTATAGAAGTAGCTGGTCCAAATCACATGGCACCACAATTTCCATCCTTTATCTAGAATAGGATATTCCAACGCCATAGACGTTGGGGCTGTTGAGAAACCCTTCATCCACAGTTTGTATTTTTGCGTTTTTGCGTTTTGCGTTTAGGGTTTGCAGTCCCAAAAAGGGGTGCCATCCTAGACTGACTGTGCCTATTTATAGGCCACTCTCTTATTTATTCCTCACGGTTGATTCATTCAGTCCGTCACCTCTTCTCTCCAGCCTCTCCACTACCCTCACACCCCTTAAGGAGGACATTGTGGTTCGTGGTTCGTGGCTGTCTTCATCATCTTCCTTGTGCTACGGCACTCTTGTTCCCTTGTATCACATTCACTCCATGATTCAGATCTTCATCATTCCATTCATTAGAGTTTCTTCTCTCTTCTCTTCTCTTCTCCATGTTTGCTGACTTCACTCCGTGTTCCTTCCCGCAAACCCTACTGTCTCGCTCGTATGTCATCTTTTGACATGGTATCAGAGTTGGATCTACTCTAACAACGGCAAAGATCCTCCACTCCAATGATGGCAGAGAGTGGTGGTGGGTTCGGCATCCACTTCTCTTCTTCCGCTGCATCAAATTCCATGTTTCAGGTGTTTTCAGCTTGTTGCCCACACCCCTTTCGCGGAGGACATCGCAGTCTCAGCTGTCCCTTGTTGTCATCTACAGTCTGGCGCCTGTTTCCAGCCTTCCACCCGCAGTTTGTAGCTATTTACAGCAGAGCGACTGTTACTGATCACTCTCCATTCAGAAAACAATCTCGTTTTTGCAGATTTTAGGTATTTCAGCTTGCTGCCCACATCCCGGACACGGAGGACATCGCGATCCAAGGTGGCCATTGCTGTCTACAATAGTTTGGCACCTGTTTTCAGCCTACCACACACTTTTCGGAGCTGATTTCAGCATACTTATTGTTGCTGGTTTTTCTTGCGTTTTTAGTCTTTCTCTCTCCTCACCTGCGTTTTTCTACTGGTTGCAACCTCTTACTACTGGTTGCATCCTCCTCCCACTTACAACTCACTTCTAGCCCTTCCACTGCCCTCCTAGCCCTTGAGGCGGACATTGTAGTTCATGGTTCGTGGCTGACCTCTTTCTTCTTCAGCAAGTCACACTGGTACCCATGGCTTCTTTACCAACAGATGACTAGACTACTGGGTGTTCCTACTAGAGCACAAACGGTCATCCCACCAGAGACAGTCGACATCGACCTTTGCTCCCGACCCCTCCAGAGTTTATGCGTCTTCCACCAGGCACTCCTTGTACCACCTCTCCTTTCTGGGCCACAAAGATCGTTCTGCATCAGCTATTAGAGTATTATGATTAAGGTAATAAGCCGCACCTGACGCGCACTAAGTCCTTTCGAGTACATGAAGGCTCTAAGACCTTACGAGGCGATAAGCCTTGCTAGAGACCACCCCACTGTGAGGAGGTTTCCCTCACCCACTTCTGAGTACAGTGGCTTCCACGGCTTACATCTCCTCCATAGTCCATCCTCCTGAGAGCCCGTGACTGTTCCCCACCCTTGGCTCATCCTGAGCCTCCTTCCCCACCCTCTTCCACTCAGGTTCGAGAGGCCACTTCTGGGTGCTTTCTGGCTTCTTCTTTTGAGCACTAGATACCTTCTTCGGCACGACTAGTAGCACTTCCTTCGTCATCAAATGCTTTGCAGTCTATAAGCCATGAGTGGTTAGATTCCCTTTCTCTCTCAGTCTGGGATTCAGAGGGGGATTTTTTTACTTCGCTCTCAGAGGGGGACTTCCAGTTTTTCTTCGGCTTCAAAGAGGGCTCCTACTTCTACTCCTTTCGATTTAGAGAGAGATCCTATGTGCCATGAAGTTCTTCACACACCACCACCTTTCACTTTTGAGGAGTGGCTCTCCTTTGAGCAGTCATTTCCTCTACTCATACCCAGGATCTAGAGGATCTACCTAGATCGGGACCCTTGGATCTTCAGCAGCGACTTGGTGGCTAGGCCTTCGTATTCCTTCTAGCATGGAGTCACGGAGTTAGTGGCTTCTCTCCCAAGGTCGAGTTTCAGGTTCTATAGTTCATCCAGTCGCTTGACTATCTTCAAAGGTCTCCTTTCAAGTGGTATTCTCAGATTATAGGGTGGATCTTCTTTGTCCCTTGGTTAGCATGGAACCACCTCCTGAGATCGAGTACAGGCATATCCTTATGGTTCTCGGCACCACACAAAGTCCAACTTTCATCCTATGCATTGCATGTTTTTATCATCTTTGTACTAGGGTGCTTCGGTAAGTGAATAATTTTTCCACGAGGAATACTGTCCAAGTGGCACCTGTTGCATGAGCATTCTTTAGCATGTAGCAGTACATCTTCACGTCACTTTTCTCGTCTCCCTTTTTGGACCTGAGAGGGGGTGCTGAGAAACCCTTCACACACAATTTGCATTTTTGCGTTTCTGCGTTTTGGGTTTAGGGTTTGCAGTCCCAAAAAGGGGTGCCATCCTGGACTGACTGTGTCTATTTATAGGCCACTCTCTCATTCATTCCTCACGGTTGATTCATTCGGTCCGTCACCTTCTCTCTCCAGCCTCTCCACTACCCTCATACCCCTTCAAGAGGACATTATGGTTTGTGGTTCGTGGTTGTATTCATCATTTTCCTTGTGCTACGACACCCTTGCTCCCTTGTATCACATTCACTCTATGATTCAGATCTTCATCTTTCCATTCATCAGAGTTTATTCTCTCTTCTCTTCTCTTCTCCATGTTTGCTGACTTCACTCCGTATTCCTCCTCGCAAACCCTATTGTCTCGCTGGTATGTCATCTTTTGACAGGGGCTACGGAGGTCTTCAACTCCATTCCAAACTTGGCAAGGGGTGTCCAGAGCTTCCCTGACCCGCAAGCTGCCTAGGAGTGAAACATTATTCTCGTGGTTGGCCTTTTCACCACTCGACCTTCGGCCTGTGAATTGAGCAGTGCCCTTTTCGGGTTGGAGGTGATCCACCCATACAAAGAACCTTTCCTTAATTAATTCATTTAAGAATCAAGCACAGTCAAGGCAGTCAGTTCTAATATCGTCTTTTAAGAAAACATTCCTTTATCCCCATGGCAATTTGTCATCACAGATCCCTGTCATGAAATTATATAACTAATCAAGAACTTGGATGATTGTCCCCAAAACCCCAACCAATAATTAGTTTGAAAGCACAACTATTATAGCAGATGTTCGTTTAACCATCAAGACCATTGCATTTCTTCAAAAGGTGCGTGAATAAGTACAATATCACTTTTCCCTCATGTTCGCTCTCCACCTTGGGATGCGAGAGCAACACTATGCAAAATTTTACTTAACACTCCCTCCCTTCGGCCAAGGTGTATGTCAAGGTCTTATACAGCTATACAAGATGTAAGTTCTATTGATCACTTATATTGATCGACAATCCAACATTCTTTCCATCAAGTATAAAATTATTGGTCTTTCCTTTAACTTGGGGTTTTCTAATCCTTGAGCTCCTCACTTGCTTTTGAGGCTTGGAGTTGCTCTTTGTATCTAGCCTAACTTCGAATTAGATTGATGAAAATAGTAGTTATTAAACGGATCTCAAGGCATCTTAGTTTTGATCCTTATGATCATTGCTTGTACTAACTACGCATATCATCAAGATCCCAATCTATCAAACATTAGCTATCAGTTCATGATATTAGCAAGAGCTTGGGCAAACATCTAGAGTTTCAGAAATGAATTTCTTTTAGACTAGGTTGCTTACCATGCAATCCATCAGGTGTGCAAGCTACAACATATATCTTTAATGCGGTGAAAACATAACTACTATTTGCAAGAAAGGGGAGTCGGCAATACTTTGGAACCTTATATGCTATTTATGCTATGTGTGAATTTATCGCATAGCATCTAGGTGCAATTAACTTCTCTTGATACTTGCATTTTGAAAACTCAATCTTTTGAATATTTGAGATGAAATTTATCCATGAACTATTCTTATGTGGTATAGTACAGGACTTAATGTATCTCATGCGGAAATCAAAGCAAGCATCTAACAATTTGGAAATGTATTACTTATATCCGGTACGGTAGTTGTTTGAACAGTGATACCCTTGCTCGAAGCTTTGTTACTAGTTGTGGGATTGCCACCCGCATGCGACATTCTTTGCTTGGGGGTCATTCTCAATCTTCTTATCTTTTAGGTGCAATCCTTGCAAGAACTTTAGTAGCCTCTTGCTCAAATAGAGGGGCAAATGGGGGGAATAAGCTCGTGGGGTAGAAGGGAAGGGGAGGTGCATGTGGTCTCCCTCTTAGGAGGGGGAAAAAAAAAAGAACCTTTTGGAACCATCTTCTCTTTCTCTTTTTTTCGTAAAAGGTAATTGTATTAATTACGAAAAAAAGTACAAGATTACATGATTACATGAGTACAAGAGACACGAGGGCCCTAGGCCAACGTGTGGGAAATCCTCGGACTAGTATACTAAAAAGGTTACACCAATCATGGCAAGGACCCAGAGGCAATTGCCAAATGCTAGGAATGCAAATCCTCCCGAGGGAGCAAGTCAGAGTGCCTGATGAGATCTAGCTGCCAATGCAAGAGCCCTTTAAGCCTTGCAATATGTCGCGGTACATTAGAAGCCGAATCAAAGAGAAAAGCATTTCGGGTGGTCCAAATGTGCCAGCATCCCCAGTATCTGAAAAAGTGAAATAAGATCTTCATATGTAACGGTGGCGGTATGGGATACTTTGGGCGTACAAAAACCCAATCGAAAGGAGTCAGTGAGGACCCCACCACTGCGCGCCAGATTTGCGACAAAAGTGACCAGATATTCTTGGCGAGCGGGCAAGAAAGAAAACGATGTCGGGCCGATTCCGCTGTAGTGGTGCAGAAGAAACAATTGCCATTCGAGATTCGACGCTTGGAAAGGGCCGAGGCAAGAGGAAGACCACCAATCATTACCCGCCACAGAAAGACCTTGCATTTGAAAGGAGCCTTATTCTGCCATCCCTCCATCAGCGTTGCCTGCCACCATGACAATGATTTCCGCAGGCCCCAAACAGTATTAGCTTTCACACCCAGCCATTGGTGATCTTTTATGAGAAGATGATACACCTGATTAGTAGAGGCCTTTTCCAAACTCAACCGGCCTGCAAGGTCCCAGTCCTGCCAAGGGCGATCCATAGCCAGGGCAGGAAAGGGTTGCCTACCCTAAAGTTCCGACGAAAGCTTCCCCCATAAATCACGGTATCCGCGCGGGATCCTAAAAAGTCTCCTAGCAGTCCGAAACGATGCGAGGACATTGCGAGTAGCAAGGGTAGCATCCGCAATCGAAGTCACACCCAAACAGGCCATGCGGTTAAATCTTGGTCTGAGCTGATATTTATCTTCCCATGAAAGTAATCTGGATACCGCCAACAATTCCAGCTGAAAAGAATTAGTTTGCAAGCGGTCCCCTACAGGATGCCAACGGGCCTTTTGGAGCACCACTTTCCAAGAGCCGACCAAGTGCAGTAACAAAGAGGAAGAGGGACTGGAAAATCGAGAGTCAGCATTAAGGACATGCCACCATGAGGCCCGAAGCTGTGTGTTACCCTGGCGGAGCCCGCTGTCCTCAAGAAAATAACGGGCTATGATGGTCCACGGGTGATGATCCACACACATGGCACGAAAAAGAGACCAACGAAGAGCCAGCATATGAGTTTCCGCGTCCAAAATAGCTCCACCACCCATGCGCTTAGGGGTACATGCATGTGACCATGAAATCCAGGAAATGCCTGCCTGCAGTGAATCTTTCTTCCATAGCATGAAACGAATGGGATGAGTGAGAGCCTTCAAAGTAGTGGGCGTCCATGGCAGTAGTGGCAGGAAATACGTCAGCATTGGTAGCATAATTGTCTGAGCCACTTTGAGGCGGACATGGAATGGCCACGCTTGCGACTTCCAATACATAAACTTCGCGGCTAGTTTTTGTGAAATCCACTCCAGCAGGTCCTTTGGCCGTACATCCACCCCCAATGGGTATCCAAGATGCCTGACAATGGAGCCACGGGAAACCACCTGGCCCTGCCAGCCTAATGACTGTAAATCAGGCTCCGTGCAACTGAGAATGGCTGACTTAAAGGCATTGATGCGAAGACCAGAAGCTTGACCAAAGAGCGTCCAAACATCTAATGCCTTGCGAATGTTGTCCCTGTCCGCCTGCAAAATCATAAAGGAGTCATCAGCCAAAGATTGGCTAATGAAGTGCTGCCCCAAAGGAAGAGACAACCCTGCCAGCTGGGCAGAAGCCGCCATGGAGGATAACATTGAAAGGACCGGGTGAGTCGCCAAGGCAAAGAAGAGAGGACTCAAAGGGCAACCTTGTTGGACCGAGCGTGCAAGGACAAAGGGCTCTGTAACCCCACCATTAAGCATAACTCTTGAAGAAGCCTCAGTACTAATGGTGTAGATCAATCGGGAGATCCGGATACCAAAGCCCATAGCAGACATGAGATCTGCAAGGAAAGACCAGTCCACACAGTCAAACGCCTTTTCCAGGTCCAATTGAATCAAGACCACTTGCTGATTGGAGTGCCGCGCATAGTCAATAGCCATTTGCACATTTAAGATATTATGCAAAATGTTGCGGCCCTTAATGAAACCATATTGGAGAGGGTGCACAATAGCTGGAAGGTGCTTGTGGAGCCGATTTGCCAGCATTTTGGAGAAGATTTTATACATCGTGCCCATTAACGAAATTGGTCTCCAGTGTTGCAGCTTTGACGGCGAAGGGACCTTGGGAATCAGTTTGATAAGGCCGTCTTTCCAAGAAGAAGGCATGACCCCTGTTTCCCAAACCTGCTGAAACATGACCACCAATGGCTTTACCAACTGCGTGGCCGAGTGCTCAAAAAATTCATTAGTGAAACCATCCTAACCAGGACTTTTATCCTTAGGCAGGTGCAACAAAACATCCATAACCTCCTCTTCGCAAATATCCGCCTCCAAAGTGGCTTGCATATCAGATGGAACGTGCTGGCAGACCAGATGATAGAAGACCGAGCGGGCATGCGTAACCTGGCTAGAAGGCAAGGGAGAAGAACCAAAAAGATCCATAAAATAATTTCTGCACATATTGATAATGGTCTGCGGATCAGTGACCATGCGACCTTCCGAATCCTGGAGTCGAGTCATATTTTTGCGAGCCGGAGAAGCATGCGAGGCGCGAAAGAACTTATGAGACTGGCAGGCACTATCTTGCAATGTGTCAGTCAAGTTATGCAGCTTGGCCTGCTGATAAGATTTCAAGCTAAATACTTGAATAAGATGGGCCAAACGCCGCTCCAGTGACAGCAGAAAATCATCATCTGGAGAGTCCAGGAGCAAGGAACGGACCAAGGCCAATAAGTCCTCTGCTGCATGTCGACGTCGGCGACAAAGAGAGGCATTATGAATCCCATACTGCCGAGCAACCCGCTGCACATTAGAGAGCAGGCGTGCAAATGAAGCCAAGTCCTCAGAGGCGAAGTCCAATAAGAACCTCTCAATCAATTGCTGCATATAACCTTGAAAAATTGGATGCTTCAAATAAGAGGAGTTGAAGCGTAAAGGGAGCTTATCCAGCAACTGCATAAAAGGTGCAATAGATTGTGTCCGCATCTCAAGCTGGAGGGGGAAATGATCCGACAACGCATATTGCTGCAAGACCTTCATCTCCAGCATCTCGGGAAGAAAATCATCCCCCTGCATGATATACATTCTGTCCAACCGCGACCAAGTGGTTGCATATTGTGCGGAATGAAAAGTAAAACTTGAAACAGAAGGGTGAAGCCACGACCAAAGATCTTGCTTAAGTACGTGCAAAGCAAAGGAGTTCCACACCCGGCTTTCCGGCGTATCCATTACCGAATGCCCTGAGGTGGACTGAGAAGAGTCAACACACATATTGAAATCTCCCATCAAAAACCCCCTACGGCCAAGTGACATGGAGCCCTGCAAAGTCGACCATAGATCCCGTCGGGATGCGGGATCATTCGGAGCATAGAGTCCCAGCAACCATAAAATCTCTCCTGCAAATAAGACTTCGATTACCAGAAAGCGGCCCTGTACATCATTTTTAACAAGAACAGGCTGGTATTTCTCATGGACAATCATCAGCACGCCCGAATAGTGCTTAGCATGTGTCCCTGCATAAAACAGACGGAATCCATGACAATCCACAACTTTTCCTGCCTCACCGTGACTTTTGTGCTCCACTGCACACAATACATCCCACTGGTTCTCATGCAAAACAGTCCACATGGTATGTTGCTTATGGCGAGAGCAAATGCCTCGCACATTCCACGTGGCAATCTTCATATATTTTCAAAAAAGGAAGTCAGGAACAAGGCGCCTGTTGCCTCGATTGCACCTTTTCTGCGAGAGCATCCTGGACACCCTCATCCAGAAAGTCAGCCAATACTGCAAACGAATTCGGGCGACCTGCTTTAGAGGTAGAAGGTAAATCCACTGCCTTGGGAGTGGGGCGGGGATAACGCCTATCCCAAGGTGTAATCACATTACCTTTTGCATCAAACGCCAGCTTAGCAGGTGGGCCCTTAGGGCCCTCTGAATAGACTTTCCTTGAAGACGGATTACGGGGGGCGGACGGGGCCCTAGTACGTGCAGCCTGCTGTGAGGTGACCATGTCTTTCCTGCGCGTGTACGTGCGCACGGAATCCGGGGAAGCATTAGGCCCAGGATCTGCCAGGCCTGCATCCAACTTTTTACATTTTTTTTGTCGTGCCTCAATCCAGTCAGTGCTAGGGGAATCCAAACCCCGGACCTGTTGTTTGCCTTTATCCATGACAGTAGGTGGCTGAAGGGTCTCCTGTGTCGGGGCATCAAGCACCATGTTATCCTTGGGCTGCACAACCTGCACCTCCTCAGAAGACGGTTGCCGTTCCGGGCATTCGGCCATAAAATGCCCTAATTTACCACATGAAAAGCAGTGTCCGGCAAAATTGCCCCATTTCAGGCGAAAATGCAAAGGATGCATGCCAGAACAATTGAGGCGAAGCCACGCAGGCCTTTTCCTGGCCGTATCCCATAACATGCATAAACGGTTTCGGTTCATAGCCCTGAGGCTTGGGGGAACCAGCACTGTGCCCACAACCGCCATCGCGTCCTTCAACAATGGCCAATAGACCGCTGGACAATTTTCCACTTCCACCCACACCGGGCATTCTCGTTGAAGCAGACGTTGGAAGTCAGCCATAGGGCGCCATGGTACCACATGGACCAAGCGGCGATCAAAGAATAGTGGCAACCTGGACATGAGCTCAGCTCGATGCGATTCCGATTTCAACAGCACCTCATAAAAGCCGCGAGGTCCAAGGAAGATCCCCTCAACACACTCCCCTTGCAATAAATGGTGCATCCACTGGCGAATATGCGAGAGCACTGGGATCCTGCCAGTGAAAAAAAGTATAACTGCACGGTCATAAAACACCGAGAAGGACCGCAAGACTGATTTTGGGTCCACTGTGGCTTCCAGCACATCATCCGCAGCCGCATCAGAGAAAGTTTCATTATTATGCTGGACATAATCGCCAAGCAGAGTATTGGCAAAGTCCAGCAAATGCTCCCAGTCAATTTCCTGCGAATCCACAGGTTCAGAGGCAACCTGCGCATAGGAACGTTCCTGAGGACCCATTGGCTCGTCTGAAGTATGCTTGGAGCGTTTGCCTGCAGGCGGCAGTTCAGAACCCGGAGGCGGCTCCTCCGTGCATGGCACCATATCCTCCGGCTCCTCTGTATTGGAATCAGGGCCAAGGGCTGCCACCTTCCGGTCTAGAAAATCCATATCCAGGCCAGCCATACTGCTGTCTTTTCGCTTTCGCTCGCTCCCTCACTCTCTCTCTCTCTCTCTCTCTCTCTCTCTTTGTGCAGGTCCTGAAGACCTGCAGAATCAGGGAACCACCCGGCTGCAGCAACAGGACTGCAACAGGGCTCCTGTGGAGAACAGGACAGACATGCGCAGATGAACCCCTGACGAACAGGGCGTGTGAAGGCAGGCGAGTAGCTGAGAGCGCAAAACCAGGTGACTATGGAACGTCCGAGGGGGGATGTGAGGCAGGACTGCGTGCAGTGGGGCACCGTCGCACAGCAGGGGGCGAGTGGTCGCAACCTGAAGACCACAGCAGACGACTCGACAGCAGCAAGAGACAGGGACGAAGCAGACCTGGCCAACACGGGCGTCGGCGGCGAAACCTGCGCCTCCACAGGTAGGCGCCCGCGCGCAGGCGGACGTTTGCAGGCGGGAAGCGAGGACGACGGGCCAGACGGCGGCTGCAAATGGCTACGAACAGGCGCTGACGATGGCGGGCTTCAGAGGCAGGCGACGGGCCTGCGGGCGACGGCGGCTTCAAAGGCAGGCGACGCGCCTGCGGGCGACGGCCAGACGGCGGCAGATAGCAGCAGAACAGGTACAGGGGCGAGGCGGCGTCAGATCGAGCTCCTCCATAGCCTTCCGCGACCTCCTTTCTCTCTCTCTCTCCACCTCTCTCTCTCTCTCACACCTCTCTCTCTCTCTCACACACACAGCTAGCATACCCTGAAATATCTTCTCTCTCTCTCTCTCTCTCTCTCTCTCCCCCCTTGCCAGTGCAGCGTGCTAAGGTGTCCTCTTGCCATTGGTGGGGGGGGATTTTATAATGGGGGAGGGGGAGGTAGTATGGGGTGGTGGTGGTGCCTCACTCCACCCACCACTCATGGATGCATGGCGGTGGGGGTTCTCAGTCCCCCTAGGTGGCCCATGGATTGGGGGAGGTGGCGGGGCGGGTAGTAGGCCACGTGGCCTCCTGCCTCATCATCGTTATCTTCTCCTCTTTTCTCGTCACCTCTTGTTTGGCGTTGACAGGGGGAGAAGGAGATAAAAAAATCTGCCTTAATTTTAATGGAAAATTATAGAAGGGGGGGGGGGTTTCCTATGGAACACACGAAGGGGGGAGGGTTTATTGCACATGTTCCCCCTTTGGACAAGGGAGAGAGAGAGAGTGTTGCACAAAGATTAGAGGGTTTACTTATTCATATTTTTGGAAACCTATGTTTTAGGCACCTTCTTGCTTGGAGGTATTGTCATGAAGGGGAGTGGTGTAATAAAAAAGGTCACGATCTTGGCAATATTCTCATAGTCCATAATAAACCTTCGGCTGCCTCAAAAAATAATATAATTTTCCTTCCCTTGCTTTTGCTTGTTAGAGTGCAGTGAATGCAGAAGCGTATGGACAAGATTGAAAGAAAATGAACACAAGAGAAAGGGAGAGAGAAAAAGTAGAATGTAAGAATCTACAATCAATGAATGTTGAAATGAAGAGGGCAGATATTCAAGGACTGTAGATGTATCTCCTCGAGCCGAATCTCTCCCACCAGCACTTAGAAAACAAGTGTGTGCAGCAGGTTGCCAAGTGGGCTAAATAAGAGAAAAGAATGCAATAAAATAATGTAGTTGGCTAGCAAAAAACTATCCGACCTGATTAGAAAGATACCGAGTACAACATTAATGAATAAAATAATCAGCAATCAGTCCTCAAGCTGCCACATGGCACCATCGCTTGCTTGACAAACTGCCCGTACACATTGTCTGTTGAAAATGCCCACTGACTGACAAGAATATTGAATAATGCCCTTCGAGCATTGATTGCACCAATGGTAACATGAGAAATGCTAGTCCAGGGGATGAGCAATCTCTAACACCCCCTCTCAGATCTTGGACGCGGGATAAGGCTCAGGGATTTAGAGTGGTGCCATAGAAGAAGTTGAGAAAATGCCTTTGTAATCAAATCTGCAAGATTATCCTCCATCTTGTAGTAAACCATATCAATGGTCTCACCCAAGATCTTCTCTCAAATGAAATGGTATTGAATCTCAATGTGGTTCAACCTAGCATGAAACATTGGATTTTGTGCTAAAGCAATGCAACTCTCTTTGTTGAAATGAAGTGTTGTAGGACTTGTTTGAGTACTCCGCCTCGGTGGAAGAAAGGGCAACAATGGACTGCTTGTTGCTACTCCACGAGATAACACATGCATTCAAAGCAAAACAATATATTGTCTTTGATTGTCGGTGGTTAACATCTCTGGCCCAATTGGAATCTGTCTAGCTTGTAAGAACCAAAGAGGAATCTCGAGTACTTGTTGGATAATGAATATCAAGATCGAGGTTCCCCTCAGGAACCGCAAAATCATCATAGCAGCCTACCAATGTACCATCTTGGGTTCACTCATGAACCCAGCCAATAGACCTATAGAAAAGCACAAATCAACTGGAGTGTTAATAAGCCAAATCAAGGACCCAATCAATTGCCTATAGCGGGTAGCATATGCTCTCAACGAATTTGCATGGGTTGTACCCTTCCAGTTCGGATCCATAGGAGTAGAAATGACTTTACATCCCTCCATCTCAAACGTGGCCAAAAGCTCTTGTACATGCCACTGTTGGGAGATGAAATTCCCACTCGGAATGTGGTAAATCTCATGGCCTGAACAGAAATGAAGAAGGCCTATATTTGTAATCTTGAGCACCTTGTGTAGTGCTTCCTTAGTCTCCTTGACCTTTTGGGCATGGTCACCTATCAAAATAAGATCATCCACATAAAGCACGAACAATGCGTATCCTCTAGTTGAGGTGTGGACATACTATTGGGGATTGAAAGAGGAACATCAATATCCCAACTTCCCTTGGAGGAACGAGTCGATCTTCTCGCTCCAAGCACGTGGAGCCTGTTTGAGGCCGCAAAGGGCCTTCTTTAACCTGTACACTTGTCCATCTAATGAGGAAATCTAGGAGGCTACTCAACATAGATCTCCTCCTTTAAATCACCATTTAGGAAGATAGACTTCACATCAAGTTGATAAACCAGCCATCTCTTACGGCTGGCTAAGGCAAGAACAACTCTAATGGTAGCCATTTGAGTTGTAGGTGTAAAGGTGTCATGGAAATCCACCTCTAGACATTGTGCGAAGCCCTTTGCAACGAGCTGCACCTTGTGCTTATCTAGAGTACCGTCACTATGATATTTGGTCTTAAAGACCCATTTTACACCAATCACCTTCTTATGAACGGGCCAAGGCACAAGATATGAAGTGTGATTCCGCTCAATAGCATCCAACTCTTGCTTTGTAGCCTTTTTCCAATGTGGTGACTGCAAAGCCTCCTTCATGGAGGTGGGCTCCCTATCTTGTATGGCACAAGTCATCAAACAATAGTTAGTATAAACAAGCTCTGTAGCATGTTCCTGGTTTCTCTGAGATTGCTATGGTCCATCCTATAGGTGCCACTCCTTAGGGACACCCTCAATCCCTGAATCACAGTGTGTCTTGTGCCCAATGAGGAGGCTGGATCTCTCCTCTACCTGCACCATTTGTTGAAGTCTTTGGAACATCCATTGGCGGTGGTGCAGGCAGGGAAGGTGATGGGGAGCAAGGATACTGTTTTGTCGGCGCCCAACTATCTCCTGGATCTCCAAGCACGGGGTGCTCCTCACCCCCCTCTAAGGTTGGAACTTTCACAAATTGAACATGTAGACTCTTGTAGACATTCCGCTTAATGGGATCATACAAATATTAACCTTGGGACTGCGAGTTGTAGCCCACAAACACCTGTCTTTGGGAAGCTACTTCAAATTTATCATGCTATGTCTTCGGAATGTGGACATAGGCGTCACACCCAAAAACCCTGAAATTAGAAACATCAAGCTTAGATCCAAAATACGCCTCATAGGGTGTCATATCAACAATGGTCGAAGTAGGAGATTGATTTAGAATGTGGACTGTAGTAGCCATAGGCTCGGCCCAAAGACACTGAGGTGTCTGTTGAGGCTCCATCATGGTGTGAACCATCTTAATTACTCTTTGGTTCTTCTGCTCTAATATGCCATTCTCTTGGGGTGATGTGTGTTTGCAAACTCCTTGTGGACAGCATGATCTACACAAAACCTAGCAAGCTCATGAGAAACTAATTCACCACCCTTATGTGATCATAATGTCTTTAGTTTCTAGCTTGATCGATTCTCCTCAAAGAGCAACCAATCCTTGAAGTGGGAGAATGCATTTGACTTAAACTGCAAAAAATAAGCCCATGTCATCTTGCTAAAATCGTCCACAACCATTATGAAATACAAGCTCCCCTTAAGGGACTCCAACCTCATAGGTCCACACAGATTTGTAGATACAAGCTCCAAGGGTGTTGAAGACCACCTCGAATCCTTGCTAGAAGCCTTCCGAAGAGGTAATCATAATTTAGGTGGCCAAACCCAACATGCCAAAGCTCGGACTGTGTTTGAGAGATAAAAAGAAGAGAGGTCAAGGCAAAAGGAGACCTTAACTTGTAGACTTTGTTCTCCTCATAATCGGAAGTATGCATGTGTCTTGATCCATAATCAAGAATTTAAAAGGAATCCTCATCAAACTCAACCAAGAGACTAAGGGTACAAATCTTGTGTACTGAAAGCAAGTGGTGATCCAGGCTTGGCACATAAAGCACCTTTGAAGTATGAGCATCAAGTTGCATATTACCCCTCCCTTGAAAAGGGACAGAAGAGCTATCGTTGATGAGAATTTGTTCATGCGAAGGCTATAAATGTGCAACACTTGCAATAGAAGGAGTCATGTGCTGAGAGGCACCACTGTCAATAACGCACTCATGAGAATGTGGGGTCATCAACGTAGCATCAAAAGCCCCAAGGATTGACATCTCAATCACCTCCAAGCGGAGGAAGGCAACTGACGAGGGAGCAACCACTGCTCTTGAATCCTTTGAGGACTTCTCCTCCTCCTTGTCGAGGCAATCCTTCTTCCAGTGACTCGTCTTGCCACTTTTTGTCCTTCTTCTTTTAGTTCTTCCCTTTTTTTTGAGAGGATTGACTTATCAATGCCTCCAATTTGGAAGCATTCTGTCATTTCAATTGCTCTTCTTGGTCCAAAACCATAGGAACCAACTCTTTCCAATGAAGAGAATCTGTCTGCCTCTGAAGGAATCAAGGTGGAGTAAAATGCACTGAATCGGGGTAGTAACTGAGAAAGAAGAGATATCGCCCATGTCCTTTGGCATAATTGCCCTTCCTTGTGTTTTGGACGTGCATTTGCAATTGCGGAAGCTTATTAACATGCTCCTGCATAGAAGAAGACTTGTTAGGACTTAAAGTCCTCATCTGAACCTCTAGGGACACTCGCTTCATCACGGTCATCCAATTGTACATCTGATTAAGCTCCAGTCATATGTCCTGAGCCACAGTTAAGTGCTTGATGTGAATAATGACGGCTAGAGTATAGGAGAGAAAGAGGAAAGAACGGGTGCAGGCATTCAATTTGTCCCAATGCACTTGTACCTTCACCAACTCGGCTTTCTCATCTGAAGAAGCTTGGAGGAATCATGAGCTGTAGGATGGTCTATAGCCTCGGTCACATGCTCTGTCAAATCATAAGACTCCAAGATGGCAAGCATCATTACATGCTAGATGCGGAAATTCTCCCTATCAAGCTTTTGATCTATAGGAAGAGTCAGCAACACGGACCGTAATCGGCAACGGGGACCTTACGGTCCATAATAGCTTGAAACTCCGCGTCAATTTCGGTTGACATTGTAAATAGAATGACTTGCACAAAAACAAGGGCAGCCCCCTCTGACTCTGCGCATGGTGTCAGTGCTTGCTAGAGCTTCCTCCGCTCGTCCTCAAAAGAGTTTCACTCGTTGGAGGTGATGACAACTCAAAATTTGCAGCAAAAGGCTGAAAACGCAGCCTTTCCTCCTCCATGAACAGAAAAGATCTGCAAAAAACAGCAACTTTACTCCTCTGCGCACCACCTATTCAGCACAGCCTCCAAAGGCTGAAAACTCAAACTTTTGTCACGAAGAATCCTCCTGATCAGGTCTGCCCACGATCAATTTGCCCTCCTACGTTGCTTTGATACCATGTTAGAGTGCAGCGAATGTGGAAGTGTATGGACAAGACTGAAAGAAAATGAGCACGAGAGAAAGGGAGAGAGAAAAAAGATAGAAGAACGCTGAAATTTGCAGTCAATGATTGCTGAAATGAAGAGGGCAGATATACAAGGACTGTAGACGTATCTTCTTGAGTTGAATCTCTCCCACTAGCACCTAGAAAACAAGTGTGTGAGGTAGGCTGCCAAAGTGTGCTAAATAGGAGAAAAGAATGCAATAAAATAATGTAGTTGGCCAATAAAAAACTAGCTGACCTAATCAAAAAGTTAATGACTATAACATAAATGAATAAAATAATTAGTGATCAGTCCTCCAAGTGCCATTTGGCACCATCACTTGCCTGACAAACTGCCCATACACTGCGTTTGTTGAAAATGCCCATTGACTTACAGATAATGAATAATGCCCTCTGAGAGTACCTCTGAGAGAACCGATTCACCAATGGTAACTTAAGAAATGCTAGTCTAGGGGATGAATAGTCTCTTAACACTGTTGGCTGGGAGGGAGTCCACAACATGAATTTGAGTGTACTCCCAAATCAACCTTTTTTTCAGTGTCATCAAACTCCTTGGCTTCATGTTCATCTCCTTGCTTGTGGGACTTAAAGCTTTTCTCTAGCTTGCTAAGTTTAAACTTTTTTCATGTGAGAGTTTTTCATGCAACATTGGCTTTTGGTTCGTCATTCCATGTGAAGATTATTTGATTCTGTAATGTTTCCCCCCTCCTTTGCGTGAACTCAAGCCTAGGAGGGGGTGGACTTTAAGATTTCTTTTTAGAACCTTAGTGTCGAATTAGGAATCTAGATTCAGGTCTATCCTTATGGGTCACGGCTATTTAGGAGTACCGGGCGGTGTCGCTTAGGAAAAATCTCTCGATGGACCACTAAATCATGCCGTTGAGGGATCCTCAAGCGAGCACGTTATAGATTCATCCTTTATAGGGAACTCCAATTCAGCAGCATGTTCGTCCATTAGGAAATAATGTACAATGTAGTTCTTATGGATAGCAAACAATTCCTCAACCATGTATGCATTTGGGGGTGAATCAGTGTAATGTCAGATTTATAGGGAACTCTACTTCAGTAGCATGTTTCTTATGGACTGCAAACAATTCCTTACACATCTATGCATTCAAGTTATCTCGGGGGTGGATCAGTAGACTATGGTTGCCTCTGCACCTGCGAATGTTGGCATGCAAAATGTAGATGGTTTCAGCCATCTATGCTGGGTTTTCATGGGAGTTATCATGGGGCATGTTATAGATTCATCCTTTATAGGGAACTCCAATTCAGCAACATGTTCGTCCATTAGGAAATAATGTGCAATGCATTTCTTATGGATCCTCATGTGAGCACGTTATAGATTCATCCTTTATAGTTGAGGGATCCTCATGCGAGCATGTTATAGATTCATCCTTTATAGGGAACTCCAATTCAGCAGCATGCTCGTCCTTTAGGAAATAATGTACAATGCATTTCTCATGGATAGCAAACAGTTCCTCAACCATGTATGCATTTGGGGGTGAATTAGGAAATAATGTGCAATGCATTTCTTATGGATAGCAAACAATTCCTCAACCATGTATGCATTTGGGGGTGAATCAGTGTAATGTCAGATTTATAGGGAACTCTACTTCAGTAGCATGTTTCTTATGGACTGCAAACAATTCCTTACACATCTATGCATTCAAGTTATCTCGGGGGTGGATCAGTAGACTATGGTTGCCTCTGCACCTGCGAATGTTGGCATGCAAAATGTAGATGGTTTCAGCCATCTATGCTGGGTTTTCATGGGAGTTATCATGGGGCATGTTATAGATTCATCCTTTATAGGGAACTCCAATTCAGCAACATGTTCGTCCATTAGGAAATAATGTGCAATGCATTTCTTATGGATCCTCATGTGAGCACGTTATAGATTCATCCTTTATAGTTGAGGGATCCTCATGCGAGCATGTTATAGATTCATCCTTTATAGGGAACTCCAATTCAGCAGCATGCTCGTCCTTTAGGAAATAATGTACAATGCATTTCTCATGGATAGCAAACAGTTCCTCAACCATGTATGCATTTGGGGGTGAATTAGGAAATAATGTGCAATGCATTTCTTATGGATAGCAAACAATTCCTCAACCATGTATGCATTTGGGGGTGAATCAGTGTAATGTCAGATTTATAGGGAACTCTACTTCAGTAGCATGTTTCTTATGGACTGCAAACAATTCCTTACACATCTATGCGTTCAAGTTATCTCGGGGGTGGATCAGTAGACTATGGTTGCCTCTGCACCTGCGAATGTTGGCATGCAAAATGTAGATGGTTTCAGCCATCTATGCTGGGTTTTCATGGGAGTTATCATGGGGCATTGCAGCCCAAATTGGACATTGGCATATATGTAACATTGATATGTAGCCAGCAATGCAAACTGGACTGTTTTGTCAATTGGGAGGCCCATTAGGCATATGTTAAATACAAATGCAGCAATGGTATCATTGAGGCCACCATTTTTGCAGCCACAATGTATGGTAATTTAACACCTTTGACCTTTGGGTAAAGTTAAAGACTACAAAGAAGGTGAGGCACTAGTTGAATTTGAAACCTTTAATAGGGTACACAATAGATTTAAGTCTTTGGCCTTCATTCAACAATTTGATGTAGCCTACTACAGGAACAATTTTTCCCAAGAGGTGCTGCCATATATATACTTGAATACCTAGAACATAATCCTAAAGATCATGTTAATGACAAGGATAAAAAAGGCAATGTGAGAGATTGTCACATATGAGTTTTCTTTGATGTAGGTGACTTGGGCATTAGAGATGATGAGATGGGTCCCATGGGTGAGGCTAGTTTGGCTTGTTCTAGACATGCAGAGCTGGTCACCCTTATAATTGGAAAACTCTGTATTCATTTACAGTCACACGTGGACAAAGAGGATTTTCACATTATCTCATTAAGAGGGTTGTGATGTATCATTGGATATTCCATGGTGTCATAGAGTGCATGCTATAATTGATGTAAGTGATAGGAAAATCGTTCTTGCTCACGAAGCAAGGTGGCATGTTCTTGATTGTAAAGACGAAAGAGAGTTAATTCCTATGGGGTCTACCTCAAAAATTTGTTCAGCAATTAAAATTCATCTTTCCACATACTTGGTTTTTCCAAAAGATGTCAGTGAAGGTTATGGTAAGTCTAATATTTCAATGCTAAATTAGAGTGGACAGAATTTTTAAATGAATTCAAGATTGTTTTTTTGACTCTTTATCAGGGAAATTACCACTTGTAGGCTAGAGGATTATCCCATTGATCTACTGCTTGGTACTATGCCTTTGAACCAGCGACTCGGAGTGAGTGTTACCCAACAACATGATAATGAGCTGTTGGGAAAAGGGTTGATTCAGCCCAGTTCATCACTCTCTTACTCACTTGTACTTGTGTAGAAAATTGATGGTTTATGGCGAATGTATATTGGTTACCTTGCCTTGAACAAAAACACCACTAGAAATAGGTTCCCTATACCGAGGATTGATGATATCCTTGGTTGATTAGAACGAAATGGAATCTTCAGCAAGATGACCTTGTAAATTGGTACCATTAGATATATATTAGGCCAAAAGATATACACAAGACAACTTTTAGGACCACTTTTGGGTTAAATGAGTTCTTGGTCATGCTATTTGGGCATAGCCTCATGGAACGGGAAACGAGGAATGCGATTGGAACAAAGGGTCCATTCTAGGAATAGGAGGAACAGAAATGTGATTGGAATGGGAACTTTCCATTTCAGGATTGAGGGGAAGGAGAAATTAAAAAATAGACAAATTTTAGGATTTTTAAAATAAATTTTCAAAAGACAAGTTTACAAGTATTCAAAACACTCTAAAAGTGTACTTCAAACATCATATTGATAATTGCATGTGCCATGAATGGTGCAAGTTATATTATATCATTAAGGCCAATTGATGCTGCAAAATTGAGAACTTCAAATGAGACTAGAATACAAAGTTCACACAATCAAAAAAAAGTTAAAACTCTAATGAGTAAACTTTTAAGTCCCAAGAGCCATTCTTTATAAATGTAATGGGTAGTGAGTACTCAATAAATTATAAACTATCAAAAAGATATGTCACACTAGTAACTGGACTCTAGTTTCTAGTACATAAAAAAGATACATCAATGATCATATATCATATATCATATATCATACTCGAAGCTGATATGAGTCATGAGATGGATATCAATGTGGCATGACAATATCCTCAAGGTTCAAGTCCTAGCCTCTAGGACATAAGACTCATCTACCATTTCATTGGTGCTCTCCTTTGCCAGCTTGTGTGGTACCTCCTCAGTGTCTGGAGTGTGGGACTTGCCTTGTTGTATGCTCCTCCTCTTGTGTCATCTCCCATTCAGTAATAGGATTGGCCTTCGAAGTTATATTGTTGTAAAGCATATGTAAGTTTGCATTGACGAACACAAGATCACTAGCCTTCTGCACATCAAGGTTGTTTCTTTTCTTGGACACAATGCGCCTATACGAGCTCCACAATTGCTCCAAACAAGAGGAGCTAACAGTATGGCTCAAAATGTGAAATTGCTAGGTGCTGAAGCTTAGCGCCATCGTATCCTTAATCCTTCCACCATAGAGGAGTGCTTCTAGTGAATGTATCCATCTTTGCATCACTATAACCATATGAACCAAAAAAATACTTTTAGAGTGCGAGCCAATCCTTCACTATGTGTCTCATCTCAATATCAAGAACCAGTGTGCTCTAAGATGCGCCTCCAACCATCACTAACCTCCTTGTTAGTCTCTTGCCCACGACCTTGAAGCTTTGGGTCCAACATATATGTTGTTGAATGCAAAGGAGACCCATGGACATCCCAACGTGTTACACATAAGGTGTGTATCTCATCATATTGATTCTCATCTAGCACCAACTCCTTTAGGTGCTTAATTATCCTGTTCCTAACCTCGTAGACCTTGCCAATACATGGCTACATTGTGTCTATAAGGCGCAATAAGTGTGTAATGGGCTGAACCATGACATCAATCTTGTTCTCCTTATTCCAAAACCCCATGTTCTCAGTTGTGTCTATGCATGACATCCCTGTAGGAGTAGAAGCCAAAGGGGAGCTCTTGAACTCATCGGTGATGAGTACTTGTCTCAATGCACCATTGCACTCCCTCAAGTGATCCAACATCAAGAAGTTGTAAGCAAAGCAAGTGTCAGAGTACTTGAGGAGAATTTTTTTTAGATTTCATTGAAAATTCATAGCAAACATATTGATGGTTGAGCACGAAGGTCACCATCTTAGTAGCTTTAGTAATGGTTGGTTCAACCCATGAAAGTTCACCTATTAATATCCGTGAGAAGATTATTTAAACAGTGAACCATGCAAAAACAACTTGTAATGTGGGGATAGTAGCTCTCAACTATGGCATTGGTTGCTCTATTTGTTGGCTCACCATCATCCATGAATGCCATAACTTTCTTTAGCCCAACCATCTCAATTCCTTATATCCATTCATGGGCAAGTACATCGACACTCTTGCTTGTGCCTCAAGCATCATGAGATGAAACAAAGTACATCTCACCACGAGAATATGCTACTAGCCCATGAATGGATCTCTTACGATTGCCACTCCATCCATTTGCAATCAGTGTCACACCATGGTGTGCCCAAAGCATCTTCGTATCCTTTGCATCTTGCTGAACCTTGCATCTCTCCCTCTCCAAGAGAGTGGGATACAAGTGCTCTAATGATGGTTGCGTGTAAGTAGGGTCATATTCGACAATCTTCTTCAGCATTCCTTCGAAGAACTCTAATCTAATTGATTATTAAACACAATTCATATCATGATTTCACACTCATCAATAATCACATGTACAATATTGGATACAAACTTCAAAGATCAAAATGAGGATTTGTTCTATTAATAGATAAATGGTAAACATTTATTATTGTTTAAATTTTACCTTCCAATATGAAAGGTTATATGATTTGCATAGAAGAAGTGAGCGGCAACATCATTGATTTCCTTCTTTTGTGGATCCCTTGAAGCCTCAACTTGCAATATGCTTTGGACATGGGAGGATGAGGGTGTAGTTGTAGCCGATATCGGAGAGGATGCAATTGATATTGCTCATGGGATGTGTGTGGCGGGATCAATAGCCACGTCGCCTTGATTGAGCTAAGGCATCCTAATTTGCTGCACGTGTCTCAAGCTCTCGCCTCTTCTCGGTTGTCAATCATGTGCAAAAGCACACCTCTTTTCCTTCCTCTCCCGAGAAATGAGCGTGCACCTTATCAGTCCCACTTGTGCTCCCATAAGGGTATAGCTTGCACGTCCATCGGCGTGCTCCTCCACCATGAGCAGGGTGCTCAGCATTCGCTTCATTCCACCATGACCAATCTTTAGATGCATTGCGCCAAGTTTGGCATGGGGAACTGATACTACCATTTTGTGACAAGCAAGTGGGATAGGCTATAAAGAGAGGTTGTGAGAGGTTCCAAGAAAAGGGTCAAATACATTAGCATAGCATCCCGAGATGATGCAGCATCAAATAGACATGAATAGGCATCATATGACCATCACCAATGAGCATGAAGCATGAAGACATGGGGCTGCCTTGTTTCTCACAGCCTGTGGACTGTTATTCACAGTTAATGGAGCTGAGGTATGAGTTCAATGTTAGTGCCAAGTGCTGAAGCGATGCCAAGACTTAATGCTGAACATCCAGCAGTGGTTTCAAGTGCTTAGTGAGCTGCCAATGAGGAGAAGATGCTGGTGAAGTTGTGTTGCCCCAACCAGCCTGAAAACAGGCACAAACTGGCATGATGTTGCTGCTGCCTCTGCTGCCCACAATAGGGCTCAAAACAATGATCAGTGACCTCTAACACGGTCCTGGATCAGGCCTCAAGAGATCTTGAGGAGTTCTGGAGCAATGGATGATCAATACAAACCTCAAGTGGTGAGGATATGGCTGCCAATGAAACCTGGGAATTGTAGGTATGCTCCACAAGCTAACAAGGTCGAGTTGAGCTCCTCAATACCGGTGCAATGGCTTCAGGGAAGCACAGAGCGGAAGTAAGAGCTATGGAGAGAGAGAGAGATGTGGGAACTCTAACAGTGACAATGTGTGACCGGCCTTCCCTTTATTCAAATGTCATTGAAAGAATAAAGAATAAAGCGACAGTGATGGGCGCCCACTACTTGCAATGTACAGGTGTGGGGGTAACTAAGACACGGTACAAGTACTGTTAGCGTAACGAATACACGGGTGGCTAGGCACAGGTGCCTTTACCTCCAAGAGTATATCATAGATCCTCTTCTACAATTGTGTTCAAAGGTACCGTGACAAAAGCCTCTACAAACTTGATTCTTATTGACCAATGGCTTGTTGGAAATAATGTAGATCATGGTTTGCAACAAACATTTAATGCGATGGATTTGCCAATTTGGGCCTACTTCATTATCGTTTGGGCATTGAATTTGCCATCAAGGGGGCCATTATTATGACACAATCCATATAATATTGGAAGCTATCCAAATATATCGAATAATTTCTGCAACGCTTTTACTTCATTGTAAGCTAGTGTCCACCCTTTTGGAGCTTGGTTTTCAATCCTCTTTTAATGATGATAGTGGGTCATTTGACACGACCCTTTATCAGTAGGTTATTGGATGTTCTATTTATTTGTCACACTAGACTCGATCTTCGATTTATAGTCTTCCAAGCATTGAAGTGCATTATTAGTATGTTTGTGAGCACATGTTGGTAGGAGATATTGCAGTTGTTGAATGTACCCATTGAAGTCAAGTTGGTAGATCTTTTTACAAAGGCTCTTCCTTCACTGGAATTTTGAGCTTTTTGACAAGCTTTAAACTTGATACTTTTTGTTGCATGATCGATCCTTTTGTATAATCATATGTTGCTATACCTTTTTGATGAATTTGTGTAACCATGACTATATTTTTTAGTCCATACCATGGAGGGGGGTTTACTGGTTATCTCATTGGCCACTGATTGTCTGCCTTTGTCTTTTGTGTATTCTAGCACATCATTGTGGACATCATCACATTTTGTTCACAATATAGGAGATAGGTAGGCTAGTGATAGACAAATGGTTGAGCTGTAGGTTTTCTTGACCTCTCTTGGAGGAGGAGCTGCATCATTGCGATGTAGGGAAAGTCTTGGAAGCTAGACTTTATCTTTCCTTGGGTGGGCATTAATGAGCGGCAACTATGGATGTAGGAGGGTTGAGCTGTGAATGAGTTGGATTGGGATCCACAAGAGTAGAGCTGGCTAATCTCTTTCATGGAATTTAGTGAGTTTCTTTGCTTGTACCCCGTGGATTGGCTCATACAAGCTGATGCAAGATTATATGGACTCAGCCTCCACCTGTAACCAAGATTGGGCAGAGCAAAGCATCACAAAGCATTTTAGATGTGCCTTTTGAAGGCGCCTATGGGATGATTGGTGTCTGTAGAGGGTTTCCTTCCTCTGCCTAGTGGTCCATGGGGGTCATATAGTGGGCAATTGGTTGGCACAACTGCAGCAAGAGTGGTTTGCTAGCTTTGTAATGCAATGCATGGAGACCCCAAAGCAGTCTATGGTTGTGTGAGATAGTTTTTTTGGTGGGTTATCGCTTGGGTTGCAGCTCGCTTATTGAGCACCTGTACTTATTTGAGTTTCCGAAGTTTTAACATAATAGGACACCTCATTTTGCCAAAAAGGTGTCTTTTGTACCTAGTCCTTATCTAGTGGGGCTTCATGTGTATGGCCTGTTTCCTTGACGAAATACTTATAGCACAAGACATGAACAATGCAACTGGAAGGAATTGACCTTCATGTGTAGTCTGGCTGATTGTATCTATAGGACTTTGTTAACCTCTGGCCAATCTGCCATCTGCCTTCTCTGTTTGGAGAGCTGAGCAGTCTATTCTAAAGCTATGTAAGGCTCAATAGAAAAATGCAAGGTTATGTTGGTGAATGTTGCTGTAGGCTCATCAAACCTTTTTTAAGATGCATGAGAGTGACTGTTTCTGCTGATAAGCAATGAATCTCTGGACTTGTTTTTTGTTTGTCTCAGTTGTGCTGTTCCGGGATTGGGGGTTTCATAGCTGATCTACTTTTATGTTCTAACATCTTTCCCAGAAAGAAAATTCGCGTTAGTCAAGGTGATGATGATGCAGCCTTGGTCAAGGCTATGAGCAATGTTCATGTCGCAAATGGGCTTGAGTACAAGATATCTTGTAACAACTCCAAGGTTGGTTTGTCAAAGTAGTTTTCTTTGCTCTACTTAGATCGCACCAGAAGTTGTAGTGCTTGGAGTTTGTTGAAATTTGTGGTGCAAGTCATCTTTATGAGCTGTGTTTTTTGATGCCATTTTTGTAGTCAGTAATGCGTTGTGTTCCCTCCCAGTTGCCTGGGAAAATTTTATAAACTATCTGTCATGCTGAAACTTGTTAATAGAGAAGTTTATGATTTTGAAGGTGTCATATGTCTTGGACACGGAGGATTTCCTTCATCGGAGGAAGAGAAGAAAAAGTAGTTTGGATAACACAGCCAAAATAAACAAATTCCATCGGTGGACAGATGGTATACTCAGTTGCAGTGAGGACAGGTATATAATCTATGGCAATCCCATTGATGTTGTTACTTGTGAAAGCTTTTACTTTGTTTTGATGTGGACTTCATGGATTTCTTGTTGACGTTTGCTAGAGCATGTTAATTGTTTTGTCTTTCTGTCATGAGATGGGGGATATTCCACAGGGCTTGTATTTTTGGTAATCCTCGCCGAGTACTCTAGTAAAAGAACATATACTTCTTGTCTGCTGGACAGTTTTGCTACTGGTATGTTGTTGTTTTAGGTTTTCTTCTTATTTCGATGCAGAATAGTTGCTGCTGATAGTTACACCATGGCTTGGTTTTTCCAGTTTATAAATAGGAATTCTTTTTCCAGAAATATGTTCCTCCTATCAGTTTAAGGGGAAACTTGCAATGAGCTGAAAGAAAAAGCATTACACTGGTATCCAGAATATAGATAGAAGGCCAAAGGCTGTAGGATTGGGTTTTCCCCCTAGGTGTGAGGGGAAGTGGGGAGCATGCACATACTTATGACGGGAGACATTGTTCCCAATGAATTCCTTGATATTGACATCAAAAGTGGGTCAGGTATCCAGGCGTCAACAAAGGCCCTGTTTTATGTTGACTGTGAATTCCTCAATATTGCCATCAAAAGTGGGTCAGGTATCCAGGTGTTAACAAAGGCCCTGTTTTATGTTGCCTGGCAACTGCTTTATCATTGAACCACCCTTTCTCATCTTAATCTCTCACTCAGCAAGGTTGCTTCAAAAAAATTTCCCCCCCTGTATTTTCTTGGTAATGCCTTTGTTCTGTTTGTCTGCACCTACGTTTAGACAGAACTAATGCTCTCATTGATGAGGGATCTGATTATAACACCTTCCCATACTACTATTGGAAGAGCCTAGGGAAATTGCATTACAACTGACCCATGCAAGGCTTAACCCCTATGAAGGATGACCATACTCCTTGTTGGGTCACTGCAAGGTTAGAATCACAATTGAGATAGAAACCATTCCACTTCTCTTCTATTTTCTCCCAAACATAGAAGGAGTTGGTACCAAGATTCTCTTGAGATGCACCTTCAAGTATCATAACAATTGTCAGCAACTACCTTGACAAACGCATGTTCAGTTGACTGATACTTATGTGATTACTATGTGTGCCTCCTACGGTGGACAGCCCAAATCCAATTCAGATACTGCCCTTATGATTACTGTTGGATAGATTCTAGTTACATTATATGAGTGGGAGTAATGAGTGTAAGAAACTGAACCAAACACACTTATATGTGCCAAAAAGTAGTAAACCTTGAGATCAGGAGAATTTTTGGTGCCTTTTCCCCTTCCTTTATTCTTTTCTTTTCAAGAACTCTTCATTGATATCTTTTCCATGGTATCTTTAGTTATCCTTGGCCGGCAACAAAATTAGATTTCCTTTTCTTCTCGTAAGTTTCTTGGAAGGTATCAACATCTCCCAAAAGTCACATGTACTTGAATGATAGGTTTATGCATCAAGAGATAAAGTCCTCTCGGATGACAAGCTAATGGCTTACAACCCAACCAGAGACTTCAATGTCATAATGCCTCAAAGGCTTCCAAGTGGTAATGTTCCATTATCAAGTATCATTTGAATGGCTGTGACTGCCTACTTATGGAGTCTGGACACTAATTGCACTGGTTGAACGCGACAAAATCTGCCACATAGTGGTTTATGTGTAGAATTCATTTGGCTTACCATCGACCTCTCTGCATTTGGTTATGGATGGTCTTGAGCGATAGGCTTGGGATGCTCTTGCAGCGGCATCTTTGAAATAGGACATGTGGTCCTGGATGTATCCATCACAAGCCGGATATACTTATCACTCTTTGCAGCATCCAAATACTTGGGCCGGACTGGATAGAATCTACATCTGCCAAAGTGACTCCTTTCTTCCCATAGTCATTGATATGCGGGTGATAAGACAACATGTTCTATCAGATCATTACCCTTTGGGCATTCAAGGCTCTCCTTGCCCATTTGTCTCTTCGGTTTAATCAATCTTTTTTGCAGCAAAATCAGTTTTTGGAAGATGTTCAACACCTGATAGCTTCTTTTAGTTTGAAGGTTCTATCTAGAGGGATGGAAGCATGGGTGGTTTTTAGGGATAATGCGCGAGCCTTACCCCGACAATATGGTATTCAGCATGCTTTCTTGTTTCGAGCTGAATTGCAACATGCTCAAGCTTTATTAGCTCATTTCTTGGCTTTGTGTCAGACTGGCAATTCCAATGATGACTTGCTCACTTGCATTGAATGGCTGAAAGGCACGGTCCAATCTCTTCAGGAAGAGGAGTATGCAAAATACAAACTGTTAGCCAGAGCTGAAGCTTTACATGATAACAACAGTCAAACTCATCAATTTTTTGCTCGTATGCATCATAAATATGCTTGGGAAAATATTGTGTACTTAAAGGATGGGCAAGGTGATATGGTGTTTGATCCTGCCTCCATTATTCGGATGACTGTTGACTTTTATAGGGCCTTGTTGGGTCTGCAAGAGATCCTTTCAGATGCTGTTCTCCGCTCAAACATACATTTGTGACCTGGTTAGTAATTAGGTCAAACCATAATAGGTGAATTTAATGGAGGCCGATATTTTTGAAGAGGAAGTGGAAGAAGTGCTATCTCACTTGCCTCGAAGGAAAAGTCCAGGCTGGGATGGGCTTCCTAATGAGCTGTTTTCAGCCAATGTGCAATTGCTTAAGGACCCTTTAACTCGATTGTGTCAGCAGGTGTGGAACTCGGGTATGATGCCTTCAGATTGGAAATGGGATTGTTATATAAAATCTTCTCCAAGATTATTTCCAACAGATTGTAGAAAGTATTTCCGCACCTCATTCATCCACATCAATATGGTTTCATTAAAGGTCGGAATATAATGCACAACATTTTGAATGTCCAGCTGGGAATCGATTATGCCAAAGCTTCTAGCCAACAGGTTGTTATGCTTCAGCTAGATATTGAGAAGGCATTTGATCATGTTAGTTGGTCATTTTTGCGGCAATAAATGTCTACAATGGGTTTTGGCCCCTGTATGATTTCTCTAGTTGATACCATTAGTCAGGGTGCTGTGGCCCATATTGCTCTTAATGGAGGGATTACGGAGAAAATCGCCGTATCTCGGTCTCTTCGGCAAGGCTGTCCACTCAGGCCCTTGCTGTTTGCTTTGGTAACTCGCCTGATGCTCTTATTATTGGATAAGTTGGCAGCTCAAGGTGAGATAGTTGGGTTATCTCTTCTTGGCGGTGATCAGTTGGTGGGCCAATCTTTGGCAGATGATTTTTTAATGTTTCTCAAGGTGGATCCTATTAATGTCAATCGGGCAATGGTGGCGTGGAACCTTTTTGCTTTGGCATCAGGTCTTTACATTAATACTCAGAAATCCACCCTTCTCTCCTATACGGAGCATGATTTGCAGGCCTTGGGATGGAATGGAATGATGATCTCAATGGCCTTGAGAATGATGATCCCGAGGGGCAATATAACTAGACACCTGGGATATCCTATTGGTGTGGAGGTTGCTCCCCGTGCTTTGTTGGATTGGATGGCATTCCGAATTCATGACAGGTTCATGTATTGGAAATCTCAGAGTTGGCCTCTTCACGTTAGGCTAAAAGTGGCTCAATGCATTATGATTAGCATGATTTCCTTCTTTCTGCCATTGTTGCTTTGGACTAAGAAGTCCCTTTTGGATTGTTGCTTTGGACTAAGAAGTCCAGCCTATCAGATTTATGCTGTGGAAAAAGATAGGCAATTGTTTGGGGCAGGTGTGGATCTCTTGGCAGCATGTCACCACTCCGAAAAGGATGGGGGGTGCAACTTTGTTGGATGTTAATTTGCATATGGCCGCTTTGAGGCTGTCCCTTTCGCAGAGTCTATGTATTCAATGTTATCCTTGGTCAGATATTGCCAAATTCTTCATAGAAAAGATTGGCATCTCTCATGGAAGCATGGTTATTCATGCTTCCTGGTGGCATGCGCTTAATTCTACGAGCATAAAGGTCTCCCAGTCTTTTCTCCTTTCTCATTTAATTGCTTCCTGGTAGGAGATGCTTTGTTTTGCTGTCTAGCGTCCTCTGGATATTTGTAAGGAGGAAAATTCGATGCAAGGAGAAATACTGGCTTCCTCAAGGTTGTTGGATTGGCCACACAAATAATTGTAGCGAGATAAGTTTAATTGGATGACTAGGTTAGGGTTGAAGACAGTCTGCGATGGGGTTATTCCTGGGGAGCCCCGCCTTTATTCTTTTAGGCGTATTCGTCAGTACCTTAGGGTGCCTCGTGGATACAGGGACATTTGGTTGTCAATACAAGACTGTCTTCAGAGGTTCTCTCCTTTGCCTACGTTACGGCCATTGCATCCATGGCATGACTGGAAGTTTGTGTTTCCTGATGACTTTCAGAAAAGGTCAGCGAATCAGATATATCATCGAATGGTGGAAGCTAAAAGATGGGTCACAGAGAAGGTTAATAAGTTCTGGCATCTCAAGGATAGCAAAAAGAAGTGGCGGGACAGATTTGTCTAGCTTTGGAAGTCTAAGGTTCTGTATCAGGGTAAAGTGTTCATGTGGATGCTGCTCATTGGGGGTCTTCCAACGGGAGAAGTGCTCCGTGCTCGAAAGATCTATGTAGGGCACTGTGTTTTTTTGTACCACACGCGATGAGACATTGCTTCACCTCTTTGTCTCTTGCCTGTTGCGCGATAGATCTGGAATTTCATTTCCTGTGTGTGGTTCTCGGTGACCTAGCACTACATACCAGTTCGTTCGTGGATTATGGGAAATATGTCCTCTATGCCATCTTTGTCTTTAGATTGTTCCTGCCTATTCCATTTTCTTAGATGGACAGCCCTGTGGCACATATGGCGTACTCGCAATGCCTTTATTTTTGATTCGGCATCGAACATCCATGGGCATGTGGCCCGTGTGCGTGGATTGGTGTTATGGCAAATCACTTCTATGATGTCAGTTGACTTGGTCCTTCCGGACATTGCTGCTCCCTGGTTGGCGATTGTTCGCTCTACTCCAGCTGTTCTTTCTGTCTGATTTATTAGAATTGGTTATGTAATAGGTTGCTCTGAGAGCTTGCTCGCATCTTGTAAATTTCTACAGAGACAGTGTGAGAGAGATTGAGTATGCTGACTTGATGGTTTGATGTAATAGAATGTAAGAGATACAGAGAGAATGTTGACCTGATGGTCTCATGTAAATATTTACTACTTAATTCAATTATCTTCACGAAAGAGAGAGAGAGAGAGAGAGAGAGAGAGAGAGAGAGAGAGAGAGAGATGCTTGGCACACTGTAGTTTCTTTTGCCCCCCTTTGGTCACTCTGCTTCCTTTGTACCTTCACTGTGATATCTCAGATTTTATGCATGATGGCCTAGAGCAATCCCATATCTTGTAACCATGTAACCTTGTACTTTGTTTTGGTAATTAATTCCATTACCTTTTACAAGAAAAGGGAGAGAGAGAGAGTCCCTTCGGAGACATCTAATAAAATTGGAATGATATGGAGAAGATTAGCATTAGCATGGCCCCTTGGCAAGGATAACACACACACACACACACACACACACACACACACACACACACACACAGAGCACTCTTGCAAGTCCACAACAAGTTGAATAGATTGATGTGATAGATGTTGAAAGTATAATGGTTAGGGCCTCATTATATGGGCCTAGGGTTTCCCCCAAACGTTTGACCCTTACTAAATGCTAGGAGATGTAAAACGCACTCGCATCCAAAACGGGGATGTGTATAAACTAACAAACTCCCCTTTGGGTCATGGGTGGCTTAACCCGTCACACGAGACAGACAAAGAAATAAAATGGAAAGTTCTTACCTCAAGGAGGTAGCGTCTAGTTTTAAAAAAAACTCTTAATACAATTGTAAAAGGAAAGTATCAATCTTTTCTTTGATGACTTGATTGTCTACTCAAAGAATGAGGCGGAGCATAAAAAGCATTAGCACATTGTTCAATGAGTTGTGTAAGCACAGCTTGGTTATAAATGATAAGAAAACTGAGTTTTTCATGCATGAGCTTCACTTTTTGGTGCACGGTGTATTAGCTAATGGTGTTCATACGCCTTGCAAAGATTGAGGCAAAATACTCTTAGCCACTTGTTAAGAATGTGCACGAGATCTATAATTTCTTAGGCTATGTTCCTATTATAGGGAGAGTGCGCACAATTTTACTAAAATTGCATCTCCATTGCATGCTTTGTAGAAGAACAGTGTGGCTTTCAAATGGACAGTTGAAACTGTGAGAGTGCGTGACGGAAGAAGAAACATGAGCACACAGAGAGAGAGAGAGAGAGAAGGAAATAGAAGATGAAGGAAGAAATACTGCAGTGACTGAAGAGGAATGTTGAATACAATGATGAGGACTGATCAGTCCTTGCATGTAGCATGGAGCTTTGATGAGGCACCGGATCAGCAGGCTGAGATGATGAGGATAGCACCAATGACAGAGAATGTTGGAGAGGAGTGTGCTGAAGATAACTTGTAGAAGAAGTGAGCGAGTGATCAATGAGGTGGCTATAAATCAGTCCTTGCATGTAGCCTAGAGCGTTGATGAGGCACCAGATCAGGCTGAGATGATGAGGATAGCACCAATGACGGAGAGTGTTGGAGAGGAGTGTGCTGAAGATAACTTGTAGAAGAAGTGAGTGAGTGATCAATGAGGTGGCTATAAATAGCCAACACCCTCCAAATCTGGCCGACCGTTGGAGGAGGCCCTAAATCTGCATGATTGCAATAAATGCCCCCAAACATTTGCATTTAATGCAATCTGATTGCTGTAAAAAATGGAAAAAATAATGACAATAATAACCAACATTCGTGGAGCAGTTTGACATTGACCGAAGGTGGAAACCTTCTAACAGACTAGGGAAATGCATAAGAAATGTGCCTCAAATGGGAGAAATGCACATTGAATTGTCAGAGCTCTCATGTCTCCGTTAGACTCTGACAAGAGCTCACAACCAGGAGATGGCAGATTGACATGACTAAAGCAGGCAAGCTAACATCCCCTTTGAGATCCTAGGAGTGTCTGAAGACCCAACAATCTCATGTAATGAAGCATAGAAGCCTGAGGCAAAGGCTTCGTGAAGAGATCTGTTGCATTGTCCTCCATGAAACAATAGGCCACTGCTAACTCGGAATCCACGATCTGCTCCAGAACATAATGATATTGAACCTCAATGTGCTTCATGCAAGCATGAAACATTGGGTTTTTCGCCAAAGCAAGGGCACTCTAGTTGTCCATGTGCAGCTCCGTAAGTCCTGTTTGAGGAAAGCCAATCTCTGCCATCATACAATGGAGCCAAACCACCTCCATGGAGGTAGAACAAAGGGCACAATACTTAGCCTCCGTAGAAGAAAGAGCCACAATAAGCTGCTTCTTACTGCTCCAAGAGATAGCTCCCAATCCAAGGGAGAAAGCATAACCTGTACTAGACCGTCTCGAATCCACATCACCTACCCAATCAAAGTCACTCTCCCGAGAAAGAGTAACCCCTCTTCATACATGATCTCGTAGGACAGTCCCCTATAAATACCGAAGAGCGCACAAAGCTGCTCTTCAGTGATCTTGGGTAGGAATCTTCATAAAAGAAGACAGCAAAGCCACCATAAAAGAGATGTTCAGCTGAGTATAAATAAGCCAGATCAAACAGCCAACAAGGCACATGTAATGGATAGCATCAGTAAGGGGATCTCTTGTTGCCACAAGCTTGGACTTAGGGTCCATGGGGTAAGAAAGACGTCGACACTCTGCCAAACTGAACCCCGAAAGAAGCTCCGAGATGTATCTATGTTGGGAAATAAAAATGCCTTGTGCCATCTAATAGATCTCCGATCCAAGGAAGAAGTAAAGGATCCCAAGATCCATCATGTCAAACTCTCTGTGTCAAAATCTCTGGAGTCCAATCAACCTCTTGTGTAGAGCTCCCAATGATGATACGATCATCCATAGATAAAATAATCAAAACATAGCTGCCACCCTCAACCTTGTAGTAAAGGTTGGGGTCATGTACCGATCGATGGAAGCCACTCTGTAAGAAGAATCGATCAATCCTTTGGTGCCAAGCCCTGGGAGCTTGCTTCAAGCCATAAAGGGCCTTGTGTAACTTGTAGACATGATCCTCCTTCCCCCGCACAAGAAAACCTGGAGGCTAGGAGACATAAATCTCCTCCTTGAGGACGCCATTAAAGAAAGTGGACTTGACGTCCATCTAATAAACAAGCCAATGATGATGGGCAGCAATAGTCAAGATAGCCCAAATAGTAGACATCCAAGCTGTAGATGGTAAAGTCTCATAATAGTCCAATCCTACACACTACGTGCAAAACCCTTGGCAACAAACATGTCTTTGTGCTTGTCCAAGTTACCATTTGCAAGATATTTGGTCTTAAAGACCCACTTCACACCCATCACCTTCCACTTTCGAGGATGTGGAACCAACTCCCAAGCTTGATTGCGCTCGATAGAATCGAGCTCAGTCTGCATAGCTTGCCACCAAACATCATGTGCAAGAGCCTCATCAACTGTAGTGGGCTCTCTATCTTGAAGAATCTGTGACATAAGAGCATAGTTCACACAAAGGAAACTATCCCTCTAGGCCTATAAGCAAGCTGATATGCGTGGACTTAAAGGGGTAGCAAGAAAGTAAGAAACCAGAATCTTGCATAAGTGTTGATACCACAAAGGATGTGGAGAGGCTCATCCTACTACGAGGGAGACAAGGAAGTTTTCGATACTTGTAATGCACCCATTGAAGAAAGGGACTCTCCCTCCTGAAGTGAAGGGACATCCTCCGAATCTTTGGAAGGCTCCAATCTTGACGATGAAGGATCCCTAGAAGACTTTGGAGAGAAGGCTAAAGGGATGGAAATACTCGGTAAAGTGGGAGCATCCATCAGGGGTGGAAGGGAAGCAAGGGAGGATGGAGGTGTAGGAGGGGGAGGAGCCAATGACAAGGAAGGGGTGTTAATAGAGAACTTGGAAGGAAGAAGAGGTATAGAGGGTAGGGGAGGGTCAAGCAAGGATGAGGTATCACTTGCACAAAAACCATCAACTAGATCGTTGGAGACCGCAACCTCATTGAAAATAGATGGGGTCATCTCCAGCATGGTTTGATTTGCTTGCTCTGCCACACCATTCTCAGATGGTGTGTTCGGATGGGAGTACTCCACGCGAATCCCGTAATCCTTGCAAAACTCAAAAAAGAGAATAGAAGTAAACTTGCTGCGGTGATCTACTTGTACACCTCGGACCTTGGAAGTGGTTTGTGCCTCCACAAACACTTTCCACTCGTAGAAGTAGGAGTACACATTGCCCTTGTACTCCAAAAAATAAGGCCACACATAATGATTGAAGTCATCAACAATCAGCATCAAATACTTGGCCTTCCCAAGGGAGGCCATGCCCATAGGGCTGCAAAGGTCGATATGAACCAACTCAAGCGGAGAAGAAGCCCGCCGTGTGGCAACTTGGGAATGTGGCTACCAATGCTGCTTGCTCCTCAAGCAACTAGGGCATAGGGTGTGAGTAGGAGGAAAATCAAGAAGGCCCTCCACCGTCTTCCTCCTAGAAGCCCGTCATATCACATCCATATTCAAATAACCAATCTCACCTCCATGCTCTTGGTTAGGCTCTGATACCATGTGAGAGTGTGTGATGGAAGAAGAAACATGAGTGCGCGTGCACACACACATACACACAAAGAAGGAAACAGACGAAGGAAGAATTACTGCACAGACTGAAGAGGAATGCTGAATACAATGATGAGGATTGATCAGTCCTCTGCCAAGGATCTCACCTCCATGCTCTTGGTTAGGCTCTGATACAATGATAGAGTGCATGATGCAAGAAGAAACACGAGCGCACACACGCACACACACACACATAGAGAGAGAGAGAGAGAGAGAGAGAGAGAGAGAGAGAGAGAGAGAGAGAAGGAAACAGAAGATGAAGGAAGAAATATTGCATTGACTGAAGAGGAATGCTAAATACAATGATGAGGATTGATTAGTCCCTGCACGTAGTTCAGAGCGTTAGTGAGGCACCAGATCAGGCTAAGATGATGAGGCCAGCACCAATGACAGAGAGTGTCGAAGAGGAGCGTGCTGAAGATAACCTGCAAAAGAAGTGAGAGTGATCGATGAGGTGGCTATAAATAGTCAACACCCTCCAAATCTGGCCAATCGCTGCAGGGGACCCTAAATCTGGCCAACTGCAATAGATGCCCAAAATGGCTTTATTTAATGCAGGCAGATTGCTGTAAAAAATGGGAAAAATAATGACGAAAATAACTAGCATTCGTGGAGCAGTTTGACACTAACTAGAGGTGGAAACCTTCTAACAGACTAGGGAAATGCACAAGAAATGTGCCTAAAATGGGAGAAATGCACACTGAAGTGTAAGAGCTCTCATGTCTTTGTCAAACTCTAGCAGGAGCTCACAACTAGGAGATGATAGATTGACATGACTAAAGCAGACAAGCTAATAGAAGTAGCCTTCCTCCTTGGAGACGGTGGTAATAACATGGTTCATCAATAATTACAGCAAGCATTAAATTCACATAAACTACAAATGCACACTTTCCCGCTTTAACCTTGGACAATGGACAGCCTACAGGGCCCGAAACTAGTACCCGTTGCGGTATTTCTTTAACTTTTATTACAAATGGATAGAGTACAATTGAGATCCTCTAATCTCCTCTACTAATCCAAGTACTACTTGCTGTCATAAATGAGCAACATGCCTTCAAACCAAATTTCCCCTTGGTTTACTTGGGGATTGGCCTCCACCATGCTTCTTGAAAGACAAATTACGCCCCAAGTTTGATATAGGCTGGTTTTCCTTTTGAATCTCCTTGGAATTCTTTTAATTTTAGCTACTAGATTTCAAGTCTTGGGCCCTTAATTCTAAGCACGTATCTCGAGGTGGTTATCGGACCCTAATTTCTACTATAAATTAAGGTTTACAACAGAGATTTTGTGCTGACTCAAATGGTTAGATTTTTGCTGAGATAACTTGAGAGATGGCTGCAAGATGGGAAAGAATGCTGTAGGGACAAAAAATTCAGAGTTTCATCATGAGAAAGGCTGAAAAACTGCTGCTGCCTTGCTGAAATAACCATTGAAGCTATCACTTATAGCTTAGGACCACCAAAAATATCGGTGGATCCTCCTATATGCTATCACCTGCACCAGAAGGGCCTTGGTCTATTATTGCTTGCACTGAAGGGCTCCAAATTGTTGTCACTTGTTGTAGGACCAGTCCTGTTAACTGCAAATAGTATAAGCAATATCTCCTTGATCTCTAAGCGTCTCCTTCTTTCTCACAATGGCTAGAATAGACTTCCACCAGTCCCTAAAAACGTTTTTTCCACTTGCATGGGTAAGTTTTGCCAAGTGACAGCTTTCTTATCCCATTTTTTAGTATTATCCAACTTATTACATTAATTTTTAAAATACTAATTTTGAAAGTTAATTTAATAATTATTCTAGTACCCAACAAAAATTCCACCAACCAATACTTAAATTGACCAGGCCAATCTTTCTTCCAAGTATCCCTGTGCAGTTATTAGTCCTTAGACGAACATTAATTAAATAATTAATGCCTAGTCTATGTCAAAATTTGACATTGGTTGCTAGACATAACTTATTATAACTTTTATCTTTGGCACTAACTAATATTTTGGGTTTTGAATCCCACACTATGAAATAAGTAACTTGCACCTTACATGTGGAAATCACATTAGCACATTTGGTTAACTTTTAATCAAATGCTAAGCAAAACAATAAAATTTCATGTCCTCGTGACATACGACCCTCTTAAAATCCTTGCAATCATCCTCTATTGCATTGCAATGTGCCAAAGCATCCGTTGCTACTACTGGAAATGCATGTTGGTATCATAGTAAAACAACATGTGCACCTATTGCTTAACCATGTTCATGCCCTTTGCATGGGAAATTCCAATCACTTAAACCAGTTACAATCCACATACATGAATCATAACTACTCTCCCAACCATAAGGGATGCATCCACATGCCAAAACCCAACATTGTACTAACCACCAAGGCATTGTAATGCAAAAGCTGAGCATAACCAACACCTCATAGCAATGATGTACCACATGATAGTCATGTAAAGCATATATTGATTGCAAATCACATCTAACTTATGCAAATTTTTTCTCTTGCATTACCTACAAATATACACTACATACCATCCATGTATCCCATACATGCGCAAATGTACATCACATCCAAATGTACATTCCATGTGTTCCATACATGCTAGCAACCTTGCAAATGCATATTTTTCAGAGCCTAGGTATAAACCATACACATCTGTATATCAACTCATGGTGACTAGTACACTAAATAGTGATCCCAATGGTAGAAATATTATCAACACATAGTACCCTAGATACAAACCAAGTACATCCCGAATCCACTACATAACGGAGATGTCCATCACTAGGGGAGTGGAGATGCAATCTCCCCATTGAGTATCTAGCAATATTCTAGACCTTCTATGCTCTGTTAAACCTGAATGACGCCCAATCCAAAGTCAGCTTCAATTGAAACTTGTTAAAGGTAAAGTGCAACACCAAGGATAATTTGCCAAGTTTCCCTCCTCCATCCATTTGCATTCTTTTATAGGTGAAATAATGTTGAATCTTCACCAAGAAACACATTGAAACTTTAACTTTACTTGCCTCAGTACCTCTATAGGTTCTAGGCAATTTTTTTTTTCTCTTAAGCATTACAATTCTTTATTTCACATTGTTGCGATTCCATCTTAACTAATATGCAACATTGCATTCAGTTGACTAGCCCCTCATGTGTGTCTAATATGCTAGGAGCACAAGATGCATTAGGAAACATTCTTGTTTGCATACTTTGGACTATTGCAATGTAACTATATATGGGAATTTGCATGCTACTAGCCATACCAAGATACATTCTTCCATACATTACATGTATGAATAGTTACATTTTTTCTCATGCAGATATTACCAACTGCATTTTTCCTCATGACCAACACTATATCAAGCATTTGCATGACCAACATCAATACTATGAGTCTCAAACACAATGTATTGTATATATACATTGCCAAACTTGCCACTTTGTGTCCTAGCATTATGCCAACATTGCTACATATGGGGTTATGCATATTATCAACCATACGCAGATACATTGGACCTCGAACACCACGCATTGGCTGTTGCATACCATAAAGAGTTGTACCATACATCTCTCTATGCGTTCTCAGACCCGCCATAGTATGGAAACTAGTGTCACTACCAAAGTATCCTATATACCCCATCATTGCATGCATGCCCTACTATCCAAAAGGCATTGGATTGGCACTTTCAAGTTGGCCTTGCATATGCATCAACTACTCCACTGGCATCATTTGCTTATGCTTGCTCACTACCTACATTTGCAATATCATGTTGCTGTATTAGCTCTTCCTTTGGTGCATCTTGCTATCCCAAAGCTCTTGAAGACCATTTCCTCTTCTTGCCTTTGTTGCTCTCTTTCTAGGCGTAAAAAAAATGCATGAACTAAGGATCTTTGTCAATTGCATAAACATTTCAACTACTATTCTCAGCTAATCTTTACACTGGTCATTGAACTTCTCTCCCTCTTGGAGACCATCAACTTCTAAAGGCCTAAAAATACCTACATTTCGGTCTAAACCAACATTATTAGCTTGGTGTTAATGTTGCGTACCTTATCCAAGATTAGGCATTACATTTCATCCAACACTCCGTGAAATTTTCAAATTGATAGCCATTATCCTTGCTTAATCTCATCTTAGTTGAATACAATGTCAACACTAGAGTAAAGCTTATAACTTTCAATTAGGTGCCTCGAACTCACGCAGTTGAGGAATTTAATGGTATTCCAACAATGGAACCTTGAAACCAATCTTCCTCCACGGAGAGGGTGGTAATAACCTGATTAATCAATAACTACAACAAGCATAAAATTTGCATAAACTAAAAATGCGCACTTTACCACTTTAATCTTGGACAATGGACAACCTATTTTCCCCAAAATTGGCACCCCTTGCGGTACTTCTTTAACTTTCATTGTAAATGGATTGAGTAGAACTGAGATTCTTCAATCTCCTCCACTAGTCTAAGTGCTACTTGTTGTCATAAATCACCATCAAGCCTTCAAATCAATTTACCCATAGCAACTAGAAATGTTAGAAATGAAATGTTTGAAATGCATTTCGTAAGTTTCTTTTAAGAGGAGGCAAAATAAGAAACTCGACCTTTTTAATGTAGGGATTTTCTGTAGTTTTAACTTGGGAAAAAGATTTTAAATCTCTATAGAACTCTTTTTTAAACAAAGAAAGGCCAATGAAACTTGAGTGATAATACATGAGAGTCGATTAAGTATAATACATTACATATCCATGATCGATTATTCGTATGTCAAAGCTATACTATGGTTCAGACATAACTCAAACATCACGTTTCATACATATCACACAAAGAAAATTTAAATAATCTTGTAAATAGCCCATGTACAAAATGGACTAAGTCAAAGCAAGAATAGATACTACATTGATCGAGTTCAATAACTAAATAAAATCTCGAAAAAGTAAGTCTCTCATCCAAAATCTTGAGCTCTCACAAGTCATTACTCATCATCATTATCATATTTAATATTGCCCAATAGTTTTTGTAAAAAAAAACCATGATTTTGGGTAGTTTCCACCACAAACTCTAAACACCAATACCAACAAAAAAAAAAACCTCACGTTTTTTACTATCAGAAATGTTTTATAGGTTTCAAACTTAAAGAAAGACATTTCTTTGTTGCTATGAATTTGCCCCTTGGTTTGCACAAGGATTGGCCTTCACCATGCTCCTTGAAAGACAAATTAAGCCCCAAATCTAATATTGGCTCACTGGCCTCTTGAATCTCCCTGAAGTTCTTTAATTTCAGCAGCTGGAATTCGAGTCCTGGGTCCTTAATTCTAAGCATACATCCCAAGGTGACTATGAAACCCTAATTTCTGTTGTATATTAGGGTTTATTGCAGAGATTTTCCTATATCTTCACACTTGATGACTCAAATGGATTGATTTTCTAGAGATAACTTAGAAGATGACTGTAGGATAAAAGAGAATGCTGTAGGGAAAGAAATTTCAGAGTTTCATAATGAGAAAGGCTGAAAAATTATTGTTGCCTTGCTCAAACAACCATTGAAGCTATCATCTACAGCCTCGTACTACCAAAAAGGCTGGTGGGCCCTCGTATATGCTATTATCTATACTGAAAGGACCTTAGTTTGTTGTTGCCAGCACCTGAAGGGCTCCAAACTATTGTCACCTCTTGTAAGACCTTAGTTCGTTCTTGCTAGCATCTCCTTACTCTCTAACAGTCTCTTTCTTTCTCACAATGGCTAGAATAGACTTCCACCAGCCCCCAGAAATGTTTTCTCCACTTGCATGGGCAAGTTTTGCCAAGTGGTAGCCTTCTTATCCCATTTTTCAGCATTATCTAGCTTATTACATTAATTTTCAGAATACTAATTGTGAAATTCAATTTAATAATTATTCTAGTATCCAACAAAGTAATTCCACTAGCCAATAATTAATTTGGCTAGGCCAATTTGTCTTCCAAGTATCCCTAAGTGGTTATTAGCCCTTAGATCAACATTAATTAATCAATCAATGTCTAATCTATAATGCCACCATTGACATTAGTGGCCAATAAATTGGTCTAGGCCAAAATTTGACACCAGGTATCACCTAGCACTATAGCTTATTACAACTTTTGCCTTTGGCACCAACTAATATTTTGGGATATTAGGTCCCATACTATAAAATAATTAACTTGCAACTCACATGTGCAAGTCACATTAGCATATTTGATTAGCTTTCAATCAAATGTTAAGCAAAGCAATAAAATTTGACATTCTCGCGACAATAGTTTTGAAAATTTCAGCATTTGAGAAGCCAAAGGAAAATATGACTTCAAATCCTTTGCTTATGTTGCTTGATCTAAGGAAGTCAATGGTTGTTCATTGTGATGCATATGGGAACAATGTAGGGGCTATTTTGATACACAATGGCCGAGTTGTGGCATATGAGAGTCGTATTCTCCGTGGTACAAAAAGGAATTTGCAGGTTTATTCAAAAGAATTGCTTGTTGTAATTCATGAACTTTTGATATGGAAACACTATCTTTTAGAGGTGGATTTCACAATGCAAATGAAGCACCATACATTGCGTTATTTCTTGACTCAAACTAAGTGGACTGAGAAGCACATGTGGTGGGCCAACTCCTTATATATGTTTCACTTTCAAATTGTGCACATAGATGGAAAAAAAGCATGTGATGATTGATGCATTGTCATGTAAGCCTCAAATTGCAACTCTCATTATGGTATATCACATTGAATTGAATGCCATTTAGGATTAGTATGCTGTTGTTTTGAACTTTGCGAATGTATATGGTTAACTTTGCAATGGCCAAAGGCATAAGCACTTTGTACTTAAAGATGGTTTTCTAATGATGTATGAACGATGGTGTATCATAAAGCAATTGAGACCTAAGGTGATTATTGAGAGTCATACTCTGCCTTATGCAGCACATAGAGAGATTGATGTTGTAGTTAAAGTGATGGAGTATTCCTTTTATTGGCCTTCTTTGAGAGTTGGAAAATGGAATTAGAAGAGTATCACTTAGCAAACCTTGCCCATGTGAGTGAGGAGAAGGCTATTGGAGGCTAGTGGAAGACTTGCCAACCATTCTGAGGGAGGACAAGGCTGTGAGCGAGAGAGGAGATGTCGAAGGCTCTCCAAGTCCAAGCAACAGTAGCCCAAAGGCTTCCAAGTGCAAGCAATAACTCACAACAAGGAACAACAACATTCGATGTCCTCAACTATAGGCGATAACTTCTAAGGCTGCCACAACAAGGCGATAGCAAAATTTTCCTCTTTCACACAAAGAAAATAAAAAATTTCTCTCTGGCATTCTCTCACATCGTCTAGCCATCTCTCAAGTTATCTCAGTAAGATCCAACCATTTAAGCCATTGAAGGTGGAGATTTTTGTTAATCATTGTTGTAAACCTTAATTTAAAGCAAAAATTAAGGTTTGACAGTTGCCTCAAGAAGTGTGCTCAAAATTGAGGGCTAGAACTTCAATTCCAACAATTGAAATGAAATAATTTGAAGGAGATTCAAGGGACTAACCAACCAACATGAAATTTGGGGCTAGATTTGTCTCGCAAGGAGTAGGGTTAAGGCCAATCCCTGAGCAAACCAACAGGAAAATTGGTATGAAGGCTTGTTGGTTATTTATGACAACAAGAGACACTTGGATTAGTAGAGGAGATTAGAGAATCTCAGTTGTACTCTATCCATTTAAAATCAAAGATAAAGAAATACTGTGAGGGGTGCTAGGTTTGAGACCAACAATCTACCGATTGTCCAAGATTAAAGTGGGAAAGTGCGCATTTCAATTTATGTAATTGATTTACCTGTTGTAAGTATTGATTAATCAAGTTATTACCACGCTCTCCAAGAAAAAAGGTTGGTTTCATGTGTACTATCTTTTCTTTAACCTGCTAAGTGAGTCCACCATAACCTATGACCACTCACTAGTGGCCAGCTCCAATATACTTTTCTTTGTATCTAGTATGTGCAAAGGAAACAAAATATGAAAACAATTAAATATGCAAAATAATAGGAAGGATAGAAATTTCTTTTCTATTGTGTTATGATAGGCTTGACTTTGTGGATTGCTTCTATATCTTTGGTGCTTTCAAAGACTTTTCTTGGACCATGGTGGCTACCATTTCTAGTCCTTGAAGATTCTTGACGAAAACTATTCGACAAAGTTGGTAGTGGTCCTTGTGCTATGCTATCAGGTCGCCATCTTACTTACTTGGTGATGACTGTGTCGCAAGATCAATGGTATTGATGTCTTCAAGAAGGGTAATGGGGTTCTCCTTCAAGCCTCTTGGAGATGAACTATGAGTGGGCAACTACTACAGTAGATGATATCAATGTTGGAACAACAAGATGGAACCCAAAAATGCAAACTTAGGCAGCAAGAGTGGTGGGCAGCCTTTTTGCAGGCAGCCTGGGGTAGAGCAGAATCCCAGGCAGAGGCCGAATGCACGTAGGGCAAGGGTCTGCCTCTAGTTCCAGCATATAACATAGCAAGGCTGACCAGCCTAGGGCTGGCTGACTGCTCTCTTTCCCAGCCCCCACTCCTGGCTATTTAAGCTCCACATTGATCACAGCAGTCTTCAGTCTTGCACACAGTTTGTGAGGTTACCGGCTGCTGTTATACACACATAGCCTTTGTATTCTGTCTGCCCTGATTATTCAGATTTTTCGATGTTCAACACTCTCAGCATTATCCTCTCTCTCTCTCTCTCTCTCTCTCTCTCTCCACTCCATGTTTAGCATCTACAATCAGCCCATTCATATGCTTTTGCATCGCGGTACTCTAACATGGTATCAGAGCAGTATTAGGGGCTGATCAAGTGTGTACAGACCTGAAGAGGAGGATTCTGCATGACACAGGTTGTGTTTTCACACTATACAGGTGCTAATGGAAGGGCAGCATATCAACATACAACTGGAGAGAGCAGAGGCACGTCTGGACACTTTTTTGCTGTTTATTTGTGCAGGAACAGCTGACAAAGCAAGAAAAGGCTGGATTTTGAGCCTTTCATAGCAGATTTGAGTTTTATCGCCTCTGGCAGTAATTCTTCAATGAATGCACAAAAGAAGTCTTGTCCAGCCGCCTTTTCGGAGCCATAGGGGAGCTCCCTAGCACATGCAAGGTTATTCAAAGATGGAATAGGATGTCTTCCAAACTGGACATGGAATCCCAAGCCCTTTTGGACTGCAAGGTCCCCGTCCTTCTGGTTTTACCCTAGCATTAGAAGCTTGATGACGAAAACTTTAGCATCTAGAAGGTGATGATGGAGGCCATCTTGGCATCTTATGATCTGGTGGAGCTCATGACCAAAGCCATTGATCATTTGACAATCAAGGAGTCTTCAACCCCTCATCAAGCCGAGAAATCACAGTTGGAGAAGGCCTAGGCACATTAAGAGAAGTTGAATGCTCACATTTTGCTCATTCTTATTTCATTCGTGTACACCAGCTGTCGTTGCTCACCTCAAGCATATGAGCAGCACCCTTCAGATATGGCTACATCTTGATGAACTATACGATAGCATGACACCTGTGAAGAGCATCTCCTTGGAGGTACAGAGGCATACCTTGGACCCAAACACATGCCCACATCCACAAGAAACACAGGGAGCTTGGTTGTCCTCAAACCCAATCTACCACTCTCCTATGCAACAATGAGACTTGCATAGCCCTTGCACAAAACCTAGTGTTTCATGCACGAATGAAGCACATCAAGATTTAGTACCACTATATCTGTGAGAAGATCTCAGATGGTACTATTGATGTGGAGTACCAAAGACGGAAGACAATTCATCATATCTCTTCACCAAAGCTCTTCCTTTGGCCATTCTCAAACAGCACTCTAGATGGATCTGAGAGGGGGTGTTAGCATGTGACACCAACTAGATGGGCAGGCAGCATGATAAGGCGGACACTGGATTCGGCAGCACCAATTGGGACAGGAAGTGGTAGCAGGGTGCGGGCAGACGGTTCGTGACCAACCTAGTCTCAGGTACAGCAGGACAGTGTAGGGATCTGCCCAGCAAACCAGTCAGCCTTGCTTGTTGCCATGTGGAAAGGCTGACCAGCCTGCCAGTCAGACCATCCTGGGGCTGGCTGACTGTTCTCTTTCCTAAACCCCATTCCTTGCTATTTAGGCCCCATATAGGTCACTGCAGTCTTCAGTCTTGTACACAATTTGTGAGGCTTCTGGCTGTTGTTATACGCACACAGCCTTTGCATTCTGTCCACCCTGATTATTAAGCTTTCGGTGTTTAGCACTCTCAGCATTCTCTCTCTCTCTCTCTCTCTCTCTCAAATCTCTTTTTTTCTATACCTATACCAAACGACAATGTGGAATGTAGGAGTTGAACCCAAGACCTTGTCACCACACATTCAACTCAATCAAATGAGCTATACGTGTTTGCTCTCTCTCTCTCTCTCTCTCTCTCTCTCTCTCTCTCTCTCTCTCCCCCCAGGTCTTGGACCTGCCCTGCCCTCACCCTTGTCCTTGCCCTTGCCCCACCTTATTTTGCCCTCCCCTTGTCCCTGTTTCACCCTCGCCTTGTCCTAGTACACCCCGCCCTTGCCCCACCCTGTTTCAAACTCACCCTGGCCCTATTCTCATTGGGTTATCAATTCATATTGGGGGAGATAGTACTCATTAGGGCTAATACCTACTAGAACTAGGCTCATGGCACCATCTCGTTATCTACAATGGGATGAAAAAATGATCCACATCCGAAGGACTCTTTACTTCCAACCCACTAGCTTGAGGAGAAGGTCACCAACTGTGGAGGAAGCACCAAGATGTCAAATGCAAGGATGTGGGGCCTGGGGATGATGATGCCATTTGATGATAATAGATGCCAGATGTTGGAGGAGTTGCCAAAGTGCAAAATGTGAACTCTAATATGACACCTAAGAGATGAGAGCTATCATCGAGCTGGTGAAAGCTAACTCTAGGTGAGGATACGCAAAGTGTATGGCTCAAGGTAGCTGTTGGCCATTGTGGAGGATAAGCACCAGCAAAAGAAGAGGGAGGTTGCCACCAACAACACAACCCAGATGGTAGTGGAGACTAGCACCTGCCAGCAGGAGATGATAATGGAGAGAGAGAGAGAGAGGGAGAGAGAGAGAGAGAGAGAGAGAGAGAGGTATTTACGAAAAAAAAAGAGAGAGAGAGAGAGGTAAAGAATGAATGGAAGGTGTTAAATATAATAGGCAAGAACAATCTCAAGTCTCACCCAACCACTAAAGTCTCTCAAGCAGCACTCCAATTCTCTCAAAAGGCCCTAGACAATCTTTTTGGGGTTGGAAATAGAAATCAAAAATTGGGAATGAAGAAGGGAAACTATACAGAATGATATGGTTTCTCAATAGGGCTCACACAATTCGAGCATACTGACTCCCTAGACATGCTCACCTCCCAACTCACCTCCATCCTGCACTCAACCGCTCTCCATAGCTTCCCACACTCCACACACCCTAGCAAACTCACAAGACTTGGGACCATGTCCTTGAATAGACGGTATAGTGATGAGTGCAGGGAGCGAGGATCCAGAGAGGACTAGGGTCTATTATAGAGAGGGAGGGTTGCAGGAAGATGAGGACCTTTACTCACCATAAGTGACAAGCACATGAGGAAGCATAGTATTGGGATCTATAACATTTATTCATCAATGTAGACATGACCATAGCATGGCGTAGACTGTAGGAGCCACAACGCCCCATACCCATTAGTGACCCAAAGACATGGCGCTCCAATGGTGAGGGACTTTAAAGTTTATGATCACACCAACCACCACCAATTCCTCACCCATCGGAGCCTCGCCCCATCACATCCACCTCCTTCACACATGATATGGTCACAAGAGTGATAGTGCATCTACAACATAGACAATTGATGGATCGCACAAGTATACAAGGTGAGCGCTTCATTTATGCAATGGACATTTTGGCTCCTCTCCTTGCTTTTATGTTCAATCAGCTCTAGCATAACTCACAGTAGTAGACCATACATACCATCATGCCTATCCATAAGACTAGAGATTTCCTATATCCTAGTAATTACAGGACCATCATGGTGGACCACACATTGGCTAAGATACATGGAGCAGTGATGGAGACAAAGCTCAACATATATGCAAAGAGAAGGAGAATAAGGACAGTAGGACAAGCTGGATTCAAACTGGGATTCTCTACACTTGACTACATCTTCACCTTGAGGTGAGAAAGAAGAGACGCTTTTGCTCTTTGTGGATTTCCACAGGGCCTTTGATACAGTCCCATGAGATAGACTACTATAGAGGTTGCAAACATTGGGGATCCCATCGGACATGATCCAGGGCACTGTGCGAGAGGGTGCTAGGCTAGCTAAGGTGCTCACATGCACTTTCAAACATGGTCTCTAATACCATTGGAGTGAATTTGGATGTCCCCTCTCCTCTACACTCTTTGGACTCTACATTACCGAGATAAAAGCCCACATCACACGGGGAGGAGTAATCGGGTGGAGATAGCAAGTAGATTGGTCTCTATTATGCATTAAGCTGATGACATTGTTCTGGTCTCTAAGTCACGGGAGGGTCTACAATGACATCTCCATGCCCTTCATGACTTTTGCACACAACGTGGATTGATGATTAATCATGGGGAAAACCAAGATCCTAATCTATCAACCCCAGTGAGGAGGAGATCAATCTTCACCCTAGGAGCAAGACAGGTGGAGGTTGTGAACTCATACATCTACTTTGGTGTCATATCCACTACATCTATCGAGAGATTCACCATGGCACAGGCAGCTAGAGACCGACTCACAAGAGGATATGTAGCTTTGGCCACGATAAAGAGACAGTGCTGTGGAGCTAAAAAATCATTAGCCTTAATTAAATAGCTTGCTGCATGGAGCATTGTATATTCTGCAGTCATTCGCTTCACATTATTAATTGTATTCATTGTCTCTGAGTTACAATAACTATGTTGTATTATCAGTGTGTGCTTTGTCGTGATTGTATTTGTGTTTGTGTTAGGGCATTTCTTTACAAGTGCCACTGACCACACTTCCAAGAGCTCCACACACCAAGGTGGCTATCCACACTTTGGACACACCAACCATGACGTAAGGTGCACCTCTTTTGACCATAGTTGCACTGTACCACATACAAAAGGGTTCATACTATACCATACTTTAGGTACCATACCTGATGTATTAGTACCATAAGGTACCAACCTAATGGATACATCTTTTCCTGCTCGAACTACACTTTAGGATGAGCTAAATGCTCCATATACTAATATGATTCTCCCGTGAGATTAGGTTATTTGAGATCCAAACAATTTCTCTACCTTGTTTTGTCAAAAAGAACTAGGTTTTAAGTTGCTTTTAGGATAAAGTAACATATTTTTATCTTGCCATACCTTAGAAAATCTTAAGGTACCATTTACTACCGTATTTTATCGTACCGTATTTTCCATACCTTACAACCATGCTCCCAACATACATGGGACACACCTCACATATTGTTTGAGATGCACTATTGATTAGGATTGCACTCCATCACACAGGTTGTGGACAGAGACAAGGAGATACTAGGGTACTGTATGAGAGGACCATATGCACTAGTTATGCGAGGCGGACTTGGAGTTAAGAGGAGCACTGCATATGCCATTGCATTGTTTACAATGAGATCAGGGGGCAATACCATTGCATGTTTTGAGAGGGCTTTGGATCACTATGATTGGTCATGGAATTTGAGGACCAAAGATATCTTGGACTGTTCTTACTTAAGCTTTAATGCTACAAAGAGACCGCCTTTAGAGACAGCAAACTGCTACCCCAGAGATACGTAGATAGAGGATGTTTATAAAATGGTGCACCATAGCTCACCAGTGCATGTTTTGAGAGGGCTTTGGACCACTAGGCTTGGTCATGGAGTTTGAGGACCAAAGATATCTTGGACTGTTCTTGCTTAAGCTTTAATGCTACAAAGAGAAGGCCTTTAGAGACAGAAGACTGCTACCCCAGAGACATGTAGATAGAGGATGCTTATAAACTGGTGCACCATAGCTCCTTGACCCCCAGGGCAACCATCCCACTGCCCTCATCACCTACAGATTTAAGCCATTAGCACCCACAACAGGGGCACCTGCCGAGGCCCCTCTGCCCCCTTGATTTTGGGATGATGCATTATAGATATGCTAGACTTACATCTTCACGTTGTACATCTTATCATTGGATCTTAGGATGCCTTCAATTTGTTGTACCTTGTTTAGTCATATTTTGTTTGTACTCTAGGAAGAGATAGCACTTCAGTTGTAATTTTTGCCCGTCAGATCTTAGGCGGTTTTGGGCTCTTGCAAATGTTACTGTATCTCTTTTGCTGGACAGGCTTCTGGACACAAGTGCTCCATGAGGAGTGCTGCATTTGCTAGACCTCCAAAAGGATTCATGATTTCTCTGTCCTAGAGAGTTTGTGCACCCAGATCTAGCTCCAGGAGCCAAGGGTCACTTTTACTGGATGCAGTCTCTCCATGAGACGCAAGAGGGCTGCATATGCTAGACTCACCCAAGGATTTGCAGCCCTCCTGGCCCTACAGAGATAGTGTACAACGATCTAGTTGTAGGATCCAACTTTGGCTTTTTGATACACTCCTCAACTTAGCCTGAATGTATGGAGTTTTCTTTTCAGAACCTGATCATTACTTTGTGCAGAGCTCCCATGGTGATTCAGGCTCCCTATCCGGGTGGCCACATACATCCACAGACTACATCAGCTGGCTCTAGATAAGTACCTTCAGTTGGCATAGCACCATCAGCAACCAAAAGCGGCATCTGTAAGTTTGTTTGAGGATCCAGGCTATCATCTCTTACCACGTTCGTATAATCTCAAGGAGATTCACTTCAACAAACTTTACCCTAGAGGAGCTGGGATCACTCCATCATAACCCCAAAATCATTGATAGATCTGGCAGATGGTGGGAGAGCCAGGAGCTCTTGTACACACTTGTTGGTTTGTCCCTGTTTTGTTTAGTTGTATTTTTTCTTTCTGTCTATGACGAGATATCACATGGATCAATTATACTCACCATTTTGGCCTCATAGTTCATTCTCTGTCTGTCAGGCTCTGTCAGTCGTACACATGCATGTGTGATACATGACCATGTTTGAGCTCATTTGTCTATGCATGTTGTGACAATATATGCAACAGCTGTCTGTAAGGTAGTGTGACGTTCCCATGTAAACGACAATGCTCCTGATCGGATATATTTTTCCATTTCTGAATCAGGGTTTCCATTACAAGCTTTTGAGTACTCTGTTGCTGTTCTGGCGAGAATCAGTTAGAGTCATGCTGGCACTTCCGGCTCGAAATCACACTGCAAAAAAAAATCACATTTCGATGTTCACAGCCCTCTTCCATTGTGTATCATAAACTAAAGATTTAGTTGTACTTGAACTGCTGAGTGTTAGTGGACCTCTTGCACTCCTTGGAACATTGGTGGAGCAAATTGCTCTGACAGACAGCTTATTCTTTGTTTCAGTAGCAAGGCAAACCTGGAGCATTTCAGGCCCACTGAAAACTGCTGTGAAATACACTTACCATGAGACATGCATGTGGTGATGTACAAACTTAAGTGGTGGCCATGATACAAGAGCAATAATGTAGGGTTCTAGAGACCTCTATCATTGAAATACAGTTCATATACCCCTACAGACTGATTAGTGGAGATGAAGGCAGAGACATGCTTGAAGTCTCTCAATAATTTTGTTCCTCTATACAACTGAAATGTCTAATCATTATGATGCTCTATGGGGGCAAGTGATACAATAACCCCACCACAGTTCTGTGGTATTTTTGTATGTACTATATTCTTGTATACCCCCCCCCCAAAAAAAAGGTCAAGCTGAAAATGCTGGAGTTTTTCTCCATAGTGTGACCTGGCTACTTTTTCTGCTGTTTTTAAATAGAGTGATTATCTCACCATGAGGCATGTGGATGTATTATAACATTTTAAAATGAAACAATGCTTATATTAAAAAAATATATTTGAAGAGTATCTAAGTGAATCAGTTCTCCAGTGCTTGGATTATATATTTCTTGTGCTTGCAGTCTCTCTCTCTCTCTCTCTCTCTCTCTCTCTCTCTCTCTCTCTTTTCTTGTGCTTGCAGTCTCTCTCTCTCTCTCTCTCTCTCTCTCTCGTGCGTGAGCACCCTTGCTCTCTCACCCAACTAGACACCAAAAAGGACATGGTTAGCACCTGTGCAAGAGCTAGGGATGGAGATGGCTTTCTACAGAAAGCATCTTCTCTATACGACTACTGATGATGGATTTATTGTCCGCCCTAGGTGCATGGACAGCCACCTCTCACATGCGATCATGTGCTGTTGGTCAGTTGCATGTCTTCTCACCGTGTGGAGATTGGGATTGGCAAATACAGATCCGTAGCACTAGAGGAGTGCATATGCTAGATATGTTAGCTAGAGCCACATACAAAGGAGCATTATATTCGTTGTTGCTCAGGATATGAGATTCGAGGCCCGTTCCACTGTCTGTTAAGAGATGGTTTAGAGCCGCTATCCAGGGTTGTGGATTTCACTGATCAGCATTGCCTTGGTGTCTTCCTCCCTAAGATAGGATGGATTCAAGACATGCTCCTCGGGAGTGCAGTAGATCCAAGACATTGAGGTTATACTTGGTGGTAGCTTACAGATATCTTTGTGAGTGAGACTCAGGAGAGTTCATCACAGTCACAATCTTAGTCGCCTACACATAGGAGGGACATTGATTGATCAAGGCGTCGAGCTTGGTTGATCTAGATGTCCTAGGTCTTGGCAGAATTATCGCTAGTACTTTCATAGATGGATGTAGAAGATTATTGCTCAGGCTAGAGCTAGGCCGTTTGCACCTCCATGAGATTGTGTAAGCTAGAGCTTTCTATGTATTAGATAGAGTTCTCCTTGAAGCTTTTACCCTTGCTCATTACATTTTCATTTTTTTTTTCCATTTATTGTTTTTACCATATAGTTGTTTTGTCATACATATGATTGTCATGCTAATATATATGTCTTACTCTCATTCGCACACGCACACGCGCGCACGCACGCACGCACGTACACACACACACATACACACACACACACACTCTCTCTCTCTCTCTTCATAATGAGTAATTCTATTAATTACATGAGAGATACAAGAGTTATGGCAGAGTAGTAGATGAAACTGTTGCATACTAAGAAACTAAATCCTCCTTAAGAAGAAGGTTAGCATGCTGAATAAGATCCTATTGTCAATGGAGAATACCCTTTAGTATAGTAATATGACTTCGAATCTTGGAGGTAGAATTGAAGAGAATAGGCATTTTGGGTGATCCAGATGTGCTATGACTGCCTAAGTAAATGAAACAATGATCTTCATATGTGGCTATGCACGAGTGGGATATTTTGCCTTGCTAAGAACCCAATGATAGGAATGCAACAAAAGTTCCATCATAGCTCTCCAAATGTCAAGAGTGACTCTCTCTCTCTCTCTCTCTCTCTCTCTCTCTCTCTCTCTCTCTCTCTCTCTCTCTCTCTCTCTCTCTAGCTAATGGACATGAAATGAATGTATGGTGGATAATTTTAGTGCAAAAAAATAGTTGTTTGAAAAGTAGCGCATGGAAAGGATCAAGATGAGGGATAGGCCACCTATCAACATTCTCAAGAGAAACTTTGCATTTGGATGGAGTCTTATTGGGCCACTCTTCCGTAACGACAGTGCATTGCTTTTATGTAGTTCTCGGACATCATTGGCCTTGGTCACCAACCAATGGTAGTCTCTAATCATGAGGTGATCAATATGGTTGATTGAACATCTTGTAGACTCAGTTGACTTGTGAGGTTCCAGTCTTGCTAAAGATGATTTGAGTCAAGGGTGGGAAAGGGCTATTGGTCCTGTAATTGCATTGAGATCTTGCCCCACAAATCATGATATCCACTAGGAATCGGAATGCTCGTTTGGTTGTGCGGAAAGGTGTCCACACATTGAGCCGATAGTGTCACATGTAATAGAAGCCAAACCCAAATGTGCGATCTGTTTGCACTTGGAGTAGTTATCTTGTTTCCTTTCCCAAGAGAGCATGTGAGATGGCCAATAATTCAATTGGCAAAGAATTAACATATAATCTATCCTCCATTAGATGCCAACAATTTGCCTTTTGAAGGACAATCTCTCTCTCTCTCTCTCTCTCTCTCTCTATGCATGCATGTGTGTGTGCATGCTGATTGCCATGGTGCTTGTAACAAATTTTTACGAGTTGCCCTTGTGATATTGACCAAGAGCCCAACCCAAAACACACATACAATCGTCTTGGGGTGCTTATACGAAGAGCTGCAACTTTGTAAGTGGAAGATCTATTAGACCATGTTTGCTAAATTTACATAATGGTTTGGTTGTACAAAGAGAGTTCATGAGCCATCACTTTATGTTGGATGAAGACTTAACTTGAGGGCATATCATAGAGGATAGGTATCATTCAATGAGAATTTTTGTAACAACCTCCATATAGCTTTGGAGCTTTTTAACCTGTCTACAAGGCATAAGACTCATGATAAACAACGTGTTTTTCAACCTAACTAGGTCCTATGAATTCTATATAGGACTAGACAAAGACCAAACACAGGACAAGCTTGCACCCATGCATGCGTCTACAACATTTGTTTATCATATGCATCCAAAGGTTTCATGAGTGTCTCTTGGTGCTACATTGTTGCAAAAAAGCTTCTCTAGATATAAGCATGTTCTGTTACAACATGGTTGCCTATTTATTCTTATTTTACTTAACTAAGAAACAATGAGAAGAAATGTTGATAAGGGTCAACCAAATCAAAAGCAATCTATGAAGGTAATAACCACAGTTATGTTATAAGTGTGTATGTGCATGTGCACGCACGTGCGCGCGTGCACACACATGGGCATTCATGAATTGCTATAGTAAAGTCAAACAATTGGTTACTTTAACCCTTCTTTCAAAGTATTATGGGCAACTTTGGCCTCCGAGGACCATTTTTTCTAGTTCTTGATTCCAACAAGGTTAAGCACTGTTTTCTAGTTAACCTCTAAATAACTTTTTGGTATTGTGGCTTCAACCTTAGTTATTGTAGCACTAATTCTCTCCCATAATAATCTCAAAGCCTTTTGAAGAACCCTCCCTCTAAATACTACCCTCCATAAATGAGCTCATGGTTTATGATTATACTCCCTAGAAACTCAAAAACTTGGGAATACCCTTTAGGTGCTTAAATCTCACTCTTAGCCCTTGATAGCATCAAACTATGTGCTTGTTCTCTTTGCAAAGAGCAAGCGATCTTGATACCTCTCCTTGATAGCCTCATAAATGCAAGCAAGGTAAACTTGTTTTATGATGGTTGATCGAGAAACCAATCAAATGTTGCCATTGACACTGGCAATATGGGTATGATTATCTAGTTTTGTAAAACAAATAATCTCGATGTTCAATTTTGCAGATAATAAGTGACGTCCTTCCTAGTCAATCTTATTTACATTGCTTCATTGTGGCTATATTTTTTTATGTTTTTAACTTGGTTGTTGATGTCCTAACATACAAGTTGTACATTTGTATTGTTTACATTGTTAATAATATAAATTTTTATGTATTTTCTTGCAAGGCAATACATGCCTCTAGTTCATTTTGTTGAAGTATGCACGCATTCATGCACATATAGATTTTCATCTTTTTATTATTCTTCAATCCATCAATATACAAAGGGGTAAATCCTAAAAGCAAGGGTTATTCCAAAACCCATTGATCACAATGGTACATCATATCTCGAGGGATTTGCATATAAAAAACAAAGATCTATTATCAAAGAAATTGTTGTATTTCTCATGCATTCAATGCCAATGCATTCAACCCATATGAAGGGTTCCACCTCCTTGGCATGCTTATACTAAGAGCTCAACCCATGAAGCTGGATGTCCATTATATCATGCTTGCTAAATTTCATGGTTTAGTTGGACATAAGAGTGCATGGGTCATCACTTTATGTTGGATGTCTCAAACTTGAGGGTTGACCATAGAGGATAAATTTCGACCAAGGAGAACTTTTTACGATGGATCTCCATAAAGCTTTGGAGCATTTTGATCCCTTTTTGGTCAAACTAGGCTCTATGTATTCAATATTAAGGGGACCTTTTTAGGATTGTACAGAGAGAACACTTGAAGTGGCTTATTGCATAGTTTGCTCGGTTAGAATACCCTTATACTCGTTCAAGTAACTTGTAAGATTGTCTTTTGGGTTGAACTTCAAATTATAAAGTTGCATTTGAAGTTTCACATTTGAATGCTTGGATTTGGTGCCAAAGACTTTGTTGAGCTCTTCCCATGTTATCTCTGCAATTTGAATACCATCAATATGGTGTATGCATTCATCACCTAAGCGTGTTACTATGTATCCCAATGCTTTCTCATCGCTTTCTTCATGTTCCTCTCCCAAGCTTGTTGTGCCTCTTGCAATGAGGATGTCCCATAAACTTTGATACCACATGAACAAATTATAGAGGGTATGAAAGAGAGCCATTCATGGTAAGAATGTATGCCAAAGAGATGATTGATTTATACTTGAGCATGTATATGAATTTATAGCTTTTGAGCTTGTGTTATTACGCGAGTGGTGATTGAGAGCAAGTCTCACTCACAACTTGATAACAAGACATTAAGGAGTGCCGGTTAGAATAATTGACTTTGTTCATGAACAACACAAACACAAGAAAAAATAAAATTTTGCAAACACCGCACAAGCCACACTCGAAAACAAACGATCAACAATGCCTCTCATAGTCACAATATTTCAAAATCAAACACAAGGTAGAGCATCGACAAACATAAAAACATTAGAAATTGAGTCCGAAAAACTACATCATACCTCTTTGAGATTGATATAATACTTTAATCCTTCGGCATTCATTTTTTGAATACTTTGTCCAACATGACAAGTCTCCTCACACTTGCGTGTGACCCTTCACTCCCATCTCTCACAAGATACAAGTTTGCATACCAAGGGAAGGGCCCTTATAATTTCTGTTTCCCCACCCCCCCCCCCCCCCCCCCCTTTAAATAGTTTTTTTCAACATGTTGAGCTTTCAAAACCTTAATGCCTTTTATTCATTTAAGATTTTGTAAAGCTTAAAAAGCTTAAAATGATGTGAACACTCGAAAGCCTCCAGGCTTTTAAAGCTTAAAAGCAAGCTTTTTAGCTTTTTGTTGGTTTCTTTCGCCATCTTCTACATTTGCTTCCAAAAGTTGTGAATCACTCTTGTCCATAGGAAGGTGATTTATGGTATTTTCTAACAATAATGGAGAGGCAAAACGAAGCCAAAGGTGCGATCCATGCTTTCCATAATCAATGTTACTTATTATTAGAATAGAAATCGTAGTCTTTGTGTCCACCTTGTGCTTTGAATAGTAGGCGTAACATTTGCTAGTTGAAGAGGCATCGAGAGCCATAGTTTCTAGCTCATTTAGACATAATGATCACCTTTTAAAAAATTCATTGTTTGCATCTAGCACTGCCCTCCATTAAATGCCCTTTTAGGGAATGCTAGCCTCGTAGTTCTGCAACATGCTGTGCATGCCATTTTGTCGGTTCGAACAAGAATGACATTATTCCTAGCAACAATTGATGTTACAAGCCCATGATTTTCTTGATAGATTCCTTTCTCAACTACAAAGAGCTAGCTCATACCTTAAGAAGGTATTGTAGAGTGCAAAACTTCATGTAGTGTTTTTTCTATTCTAGTACTTGTGCGTACCACTGCCAAACCATGTCTCTCGCTACGATCAATGAACACTCAGAGAATTGCTTACTTAGAAGCTTTAGTAGTATTCAAATCAAATTCCAAGGAAAATTCCTCTTTTGAGAGTCATTTTAAAATAAAAACTAGGCATCTCTTGCGCCAACTATGTCACACATAGTCATTCCTAAGGTGGTCAAATCCATGGCTACTATTGCCATATGAATAGAATTACTCCCTATCAGTAGATACCTGAAATGAAGTGCCACAATCAAGTACCCAATATTAGTTCAAGTGTTGATTTGATGCAACCAATGCATTTGCAAGAAGATTAGAAATAAACAACACTTTCCTACCATCTTGATGTGTAGTTATTGAATTCACTTCCTCAACCTATGCTTTGCCTTTCTCTCTTTCTTGTTAGCACCCTTATCTTTTTTTTCCTTATATATTTGCTCTCACTTCCATTCATGACAGTCCTTGATTTGATATGTTTACGATATGGGACACATTTGATGCCTTTCTTGGCCTTGGATTTGCTATCTGGCAACCCATGGTCATGATTCTTGCCTTTACACTATTTTCTATCTCTTTTTTCTTGAGTTGTCGATGCCTAACATTTCTACCTTGGCTTATGTATTTTCTATATTCTGTCAATGAACTACCCACAATATCATTGAACTTCAACTCACCATCTAGAGTTGAGTTATTGATGGTTTGTCCTTAAGGTGTCCCATGATGCAGGTAAGAACTTTGCAAAAACATCACCCTAATCTCATATTCAAAATTCAATTTTTTTTCTTCTTGCATTTGGTTGAATATTACAATGAAGTCATTGAGGTGGGAGGCAATACTAGTACCCTCCATCTACAACTCAATCAAATGCTTCATCATGTGCACTTTATTTGAGATAATCTCCTAATATATTTTGCATAATGTTTTTCATAAGTTATATATAATGGTTTCATTCACAATAGCAAAATAACTTAATATTGCAAGGTGCAATTTGATCGTAGACTTAGCTAATGTATCCAACTCCTTCCAATCCTCTTTAAACATATTCTTAGGTTTTGTATCTATACCTCTTATTGACTTTAATAGCTTTAGCAGTAGGACATCTTGGATTTGCTCTTTCCACCACAAACTAAATTTTGTACAATCAAATTCCTTGATGTTATATATTCCACTGTCCACAACAAATAATGAAGCCATTTTCACAAAAGACAACTAATTGTCAAGTAGAAGTAATCATAATAAATTTTTTAAACCAAAAGGTTACAAAATTTGTGCAATAATGGTTCACTGTAGTTAGAGCTCAGAGTAAGGCAAATGAATCGTTGATAAGCAATGCATCATATAATACTATCCAAAAACTATGTAAATCACTACGTAGAATCATTACAATGTATTACTACATCAATATGTTCTCATAGACATAATAGCATAATAGCATCAAGTTATTCAAGTGTGCATCAAAGACTAATTTTGTTGATATCACTACAATAAATCCAAAGCAGTGACTAAAAAATTGCTCATTCATAAGCACATATCGTAGACTTTATCTTGTAGCAAACAATATATGCAGGTCATATACTGTAATTATACATACATCATAATCTTGGCTCCAGTAAAACAATTATTGCACATAACAACAACTCATCACAAATTGCAAAATTTGCAATATGTGACCTCTATAAAAAATAGTTTGCATATCTAATACAACTTGTATCCAGTAGGCTCACTGTGAGTGTTTTTCAACCTCTTCACACATTGAATCTCATCCAAAAATGGAGATCATGAAGATTTATGCTAGCCATGTTGGTTAGAGACTCCCACCAACTCTGATTTAATAGAGTGACACAAAGCATGGAGAATGCACAAAAAGAGCACGAGAGAGAGAGAGAGAGAGAGAGAGAGAGAGAGAGAGAGAGAGAGAGAGAGAGTATGTGGCACCTTGATAGCTCTCTTGTGAGCCGCACCTTATTGCCTTACCACTTAACACATAAAGAATGAGTGTATACATGTATAGTTAGTGTTATTTAAGCGAGATGGGTGGCCACCACATTAGGCTTTACCATAACATCTCATTCATACATTTTGGATTGTCTAGTAAAACTTTTGACTTGATAGATAGGATTCAAGAGCTAGAATAACTATTAGCATAAGCGTTAACCCCCATTTTATTGTAGGTTTATGATATTATTTTATACGAGTAACATTTTGACTTGATAGACATGATTCAAGAGTTAGAAGTACCATCTAGATGCCCTATGGGCTCTTTCCGATTATTAACCTTAAGAACACATAGATCATAATCTTTAATGGCTCTATTAATTAGATTCCTATTTAGTACTACAATTCCCATACTACATAAGTGAACAAGTACTGCGATTCCCATACTACATAAGTGAATGAGTACTTGCATTTGAATAGCTAAAACATGGGAATCTTCCACCCAATAAAGAGTAATATCTTATGTAATAAATGTTTGAAAAGGAAGCACATGATCAGAGAGGTGAATACAATGAACTACTTCATGTAGTCACTAATCATCTTGCTCAATATGATATGCTCCTTTGGGTTGGGACATTCTTAGGATGTAAGTACCTAATAAGCATTCTTCATTAGATTTGAAGGTAAGGAGCTTATGATGTATTAACACTACAAATTCTAGAGAGACAATGGTTTAACAATTAATACATTATTTGCATAGAACTATACTATACAATAAAAATTCCTTTCTCCATAGGGACAATGGTTTCAAAAGATGTCACTCCATGCTAATTTGCGTCCTCACTTTCTACATGGACTAGTTAACATGTTTTCTCCATAGGGACAATGGTTTAAAAACATGTCATTCCATGGTAATTTGAATCCTCACTCCTACATGGAGACCCTGACATTGTAATCGTACTTCCTCAAATGAGTGATCACAAATTTCATCTAGTCCCTTTTTATCACAACATGCTCTTCTCTAGGGTGATGTAATTACAAGCCTCTCCTTCTCCATATAGTTGTCTTCAAGATCAAATGCACATATTTTCCCTTTTTTTAATGAAAGATATTGGATTACAAAATAGAAATGTTTTACAAAGGGCTTTCTTTTCAAACAACAACATTATATATCCTTTAAATATTGCAAGACTAGTCCAATGAAGCAATTAAAGAGACATAGATGCTTTGGCTTTAAAGTGGCAATAGATGGCATGTTGCCTAAAACCAAAAAACAGAAATGTCACACCCACACACATATCTGTGCATGCATGCACATATGATCTCTCTCTCTCTCTCTCTCTCTCTCTCTCTCTCTCTCTCTCTCTCTCTCTCTCATTATAAACTTATCATGTACACACAAATGGTTTTCAATCCATTGGTTGTTTAATAGAAGGTTAGCAAGTTTATATAGTATACCAATTACAATATGCTATGGTGATTATGGATCAAGGTGAATAGGAGTAACCTTTTCAATTGGTTGTTTCCTATTTAGGGATGGTTCATTGATTTTCCTTGTGTGGCAAATGCCATAACATATTGTAAATAAAAATTATTGTGATGATGTGCACATATGTTATGTTTCAAGAATGCCATGCTTGCTCTATCCTATTTCCCTCCAAATTCTCAAGAATCTTACTTTGTATTTGATCATAGCTCAATGCTTATAACCAACTACTTACTAGCAATCATCAAATCTCCAAAAAGAAAGCCATTACCCATCATCCTTTTGAGTGAACCAATTTTCACATTTCCTCCTCCAACCATTCACCCCTCTAACCATTCACCCATGAATCAACAAGGTTTTGTAATAATATATTTTAACTATGTACTTCATGGTGGGTTTTCACCCAATTTAGGTATCAGCCACATAATTGCTGAAAACTTTTAGACCTTTTATTAAGCGTCAATGAGGTGCCACAAATAATCCTTGTTCCTCATCCCTCATATGGGTTGATAATCTTCTATGGTATCTTCTTCAAAATCTCCCAAAATTTATTTTCTTTCCTCTAGGCCAACCAAAATCTTTGTATTCATATAATGGGTCTCTACCATTCCTATAGAAGTTAGATAAACCCTAATCATATATTACTTCTTTCATTCAATCGTGCTTGATGTTGTAAAGAACCTTTATTATGCTCCCTCCACCACTTATCTATTGTCCAAGTTAGTCAATATCCTAGCTACTACCAATACCATTGAGATAATACTCTAACCATAAGAATATGAAATTACCAACAAGAGAAGCTTTTTCCTCTAGCAGAGGATCATCTTTGAGCTTGAGGCTAAGATAATATTGAGGAATAGCCAAAGTCCAAGAAGTTGCTAAAGCATTAGACAACATAAAAAATTATGACCGTGTTAAATTTATCACCACACAAAATAATTAGTTCCTTTCATAAATAGCAATGGAAAAGTAAAAATTTTTTATGAAAGGAAACTTCAATAATTAGTTCCATAACAAGGAGGAAAAATTCATGGCTGCCATGAAACCTTGAGCTAAAGTTTTGAATCCAAGTTGAAGCAAAGGATAAAGAAGCTCCTCAAATACCAAGTCTCGCACTAGTTGAAAGGTAAAGCCCGAGTGGAAGTACATGAGTGGAAGCTAGTGCAAAACAACCAGCTTAGAATATTCCTTAGTGGCAACAGACTAGGGAAAGTCCATAATATGGTTAAACAATGCAACCAAACTACCTTTCCAAGCTGTAAAAGGAAGATCCCTCCAAATCCATCATCAATCTATATTTCACCCAATCAAAGTTCTTTCAGCTAACCTTATCATTTGTTTGCACCATCTAAGCTTCATAATGGAAGCACACGAGTGGACAGAGCCATCTTTATATCACAACTGATTTAAAATTAAAGTAGTTTCTATTATTCTCATATATGCAATGTATTCTCTACTCGTTGTTCGGATTTTCTCTATAGTATCATGTATATTATTCTCATATATGCAATGTATTCTCTACTCGTTGTTCGGATTTTCTCTACAGTATCATGTATATTATTCTCATATATGCAATGTATTCTCTACTCGTTGCTCGAATTTTCTCTACAGTATTGATGCAAAATACTTCATGTGGTGGATTAATGAGAATTCCTATTTGTTTTGTATAATCCAATAGACATTTGTATGGATTTTCGAAAATGTGGCTAGGTTCCTATGCAATTTCTTGGTAAGTTCTTGAATAGCTATGTCCAAAGCCTTCAAGGCTTTGGCTAACAAGGAATTCGCTGATGAAAAGAGGCGATTGTGGGTGACCCACCTAAATGAATTTTATGAATTTTAAAAAATCCCATGCCAATTGGGATGGAGAACATTGTTCGAATATGCAAGTTTAATTCACTAAAAATTGGGATCTAACTAGTGAAGATATCTACTTCATCTAAACTACTTTCAACAAATTTGTGGCCATTTAATCAATTTAAATATACTAACTAAATTAATCTTTTACACATGAATAATGGAGTTTGGGAAGCTTTGTCCATCCTTGAGATAAAAATATGTTTGGTCACATTGTAATTCATCTATTATTCTTTTGTCTTAAATGCATGCTTTTTTATTTTATTTTTATCAAGGGAATTTTTCATTGAATGCAATGAGAATAATACTTTTGAGGAAACTTTTCTATGCTTGGCATGTTTCAATATTTAATAAATGATGTAGGGGATCGACATGCAACCCAAAGTTCATCTACTAAGTTGAAAGGATCTAGAGGAAATACTGGAATACAATTGAGATCCTTGCTCAAATTGTCTTTCCAAAAGGGATGGTGCAATATTTGAACATCATTGGTAATAATGTATGTACCAAATTCATCTACTTTTCTACAAAATGGTCTAAACATTTTAAAGGAGGTAGAAATATTGAATGGTTTCTCAATCACTTCTTTGGGTTTATATGTTATTCTACTAATGCTATCAGTATATTTCCAAACACTTCTTTGGGTTTGTATGCTATTTTACTAATGCTATTAGTACATTTCCAACCAAAATCTATTCTATCATTGAGCGAAGCATACTATAACTTGAAATTAGTGGCAACTTCAATAAAGATGTCTTTTGGTTTTATTCAATCAAAGCCCTTGTTTGTGAATAGAATAATGGCAACTTCAATAAAGATGTCTTTCGGTTTTTATCTCAAGGATGGACAAAGCTTCCCAAACTCCATTATTCATGTGTAAAAGATTAATTTAGTTAGTATATTTAAATTGATTAAATGGTCACAAATTTGTTGAAAGTAGTTTAGATGAAGTAGATATCTTCACTAGTTGGATCCCAATTTTTAGTGAATTAAACTTGCCTATTCGAACAATGTTCTCCATCCCAATTGGCATGGGATTTTTTAAAATTCATAAAATTCATTTAGGTGGATCACCCACAATCGCCTCTTTTCATCATCGAATTCCTTGTTAGCCAAAGCCTTGAAGGCTTTGGACATAGCTATTCAAGAACTTACCAAGAAATTGCATAGGAACCTAGCCACATTTTCGAAAATCCATACAAATGTCTATTGGATTATACAAAACAAATAGGACTTCTCATTAATCCACCACATGAAGTATTTTGCATCAATACTATAGAGAAAATTCGAGCAACGAGTAGAGAATACATTGCATATATGAGAATAATATACATGATAGTGTAGAGAAAATCCGAACAACGAGTAGAGAATACATTGCATATATGAGAATAATAGAAACTACTTTAATTTTAAATCAGTTGTGATATAAAGATGGCTCTGTCCACTCGTGTGCTTCCATTATGAAGCTTAGATGGTGCAAACAAATGATAAGGTTAGCTGAAAGAACTTTGATTGGGTGAAATATAGATTGATGATGGATTTGGAGGGATCTTCCTTTTACAGCTTGGAAAGGTAGTTTGGTTGCATTGTTTAACCATATTATGGACTTTCCCTAGTCTGTTGCCACTAAGGAATATTCTAAGGTGGTTGTTTTGCACTAGCTTCCACTCATGTACTTCCACTCGGGCTTTACCTTTCAACTAGTGTGAGACTTGGTATTTGAGGAGCTTCTTTATCCTTTGCTTCAACTTGGATTCAAAACTTTAGCTCAAGGTTTCATGGCAGCCATGAATTTTTCCTCCTTGTTATGGCCTAAAAATACCGAAGCAGAAACAAAGAAACACCAATTCTACTTGAAATATTCTTATTGCTACTGCGGACAACTTCTTGAATTGGTTTACATACATATTAATCATTTACTCTTCAAGACTAATATGCAAACATAAAATATACATTAAAATCACTCATAGAACAAAGAATACTTTCATCATGATTGTTCCTAAATAGATAACTTATTACAAACATCACTAATTTTCAAGAAATAAGAACAACATAGTAGAATCAAGCATCACAACAACCCGATATAGATGCTACTTTGAAGACCTTTCCTTCATCACAACCAAAAAGATTTGAAAAGATACCATTAAAAAACCACAAGATAGGCACCACCTTTGTAGATGAAGTCTCATGACATTCAAGGTCGCTTTACATATGTTGATTTCATGCACCTACATTCTTACAAGTGCTAAGGTGAAAAGTACTAAGGTGGCCAATGCAATTTGAGCCTTAACACCTAGCACAATCATCTTGATTGGGATAGTCAAGACTTGAACCCACCAACATGCAGCTAATTGGTATGAATCATGAAACTTAAGTAGCATGATGACTAACTCATAGAACATAGTTATACCTTGCTAGAGGCCTTGCATCCCTTAATAAGCCACATTGAGCAGTAATGAGTAGGATATTCAAAGCCCTCTAGTGTAGTTGTATAACTAGTCCTAAGTGTCTACAAAATGAGACTAATAATTGTGATGAAACAAAGCAGAAAATAGAATAGAAATAGAAACTAGAGACCGTAACTAGGTATATAAGCTATAATGGCCATAAAGAAGACACCTCAATAACTAACCAATCACCACTACATCCTAAAGAAGAATCATGTTCCATCCCCTTCAACTCTATATTCACTTCATGAAGAACTTCATTAATTATAGCATCATTGTCACCAATCTAAAACTATTTCTATTGCAACAGAGAAGCAACATATTCATCACTTTTCCTTTTAGCATCTAAGGCATTAGCAAATCTTTCACTCAAGTCCAAACATTTAGTCTCTAACTCATGCACCTTATTAACCAATGCTTCTTTTTCCTGCAACAATGAATCATTGTCAACTGGGACAAACAAATCCTTGAGTATGGTATATGGTTGAGATATATCACCAATAAATCTCTCAACTACCATATCCTATGCATTTTTGACATCAACCAATAAAGCATTTTTTAATATCTTGAAGTTTAGATTTCAACACCACGGATGCATCAACATCAACCTCAATGTTTTTCAAAATTTTCTTCTCAACCTCTTGTAGAGGTTGAAACCTGTGCGACAAACAGCCTCTAAGTGTCTCATTCACCCTCGGGCCTGATAGGCTTTGTAGATCAATTCTTTGGCCATCTAGACGGGATTTAGGGGCTTTCGGTTACGTTGCCTTGCCGTTTTTGGGCTCGATCAAAGTTTTATGGCTCGGCGGGTTACCTCTAGGTCTTTGGGTTTCTAGGTATTGCAATAGCCCACTCAAATTGTTAAGCAGCTATGCCTTACGATTTTGTTTACTCGGTGTGCCAGAATCAGGCTCTAAACGTTAGGAGAGCTTACGACAGGTTGCGTTGCTAAGCTCCAGTTGTGTCAAGTCAAATCTCTGAGACTGAGTTAGACACACACTCGGTCCAACTGGTCCGAATTGCAGGGGCCGAGCGAGTGACTCGGATGCGGGCTGAATCATGCTTGTCCGAGTGCAAAAAGTTTTTCATAGGTTGAGGTCTGAGTGGAGTAACTTGGACAGGCCGAGCCAGATGTTGGGCCAAGGGTCGAGTCAAGTCCTGGGCTGAGTGGACCTCGGGTCGAGTGGACTTCAAGGTGAGTCAGTTTGGTCAAAGGGCCGAGTGGAGTAACTTGGACGGGCCGAGTTGAGTGTTGGGCCGAGGGCTGATTAGGGTTTTCGGGTCGAGGTCCGAATGGGCGGGTCCGAGGGCCGAGTCTGGGACTCGGCCTAACAAAGGCCATTCGGACGGGCCGAACACGGCGTGACAAATGCTGCGCAATGATGATTTCGATCGAATCTCCCTAGTCAGGCAATCATTCCAAGCACAAACTTCCAAATCCTGGCTAAGGCACCAAGGGAAGTGATTTGTATACCTGGGGTGAGCAGTAGGTTCTCTGATGACGCGATTGAATCGAATCTTTGTGGGGGCTCTCTCTCTCTCTCTCATTGCAATGATTGCAAATGAGCTCTCCCTTGGCCTCCTAGCTCTTAAACCCCTTTCCGGGTAGGGCTTTGACATTCTTAATCATTCACTTGCAAATGAGCTCTCCCTTGGCCTCCTAGCTCTTAAACCCCTTCTCGGGCAAGGCTTTGACACTCTCAATCACTCACTTTCCGACATTAAGCATCCCAAGCCAACTTTTTGCCATTTTTTGCACGTTTTATGCCCTATTTTGCCCTGTTTGCAACAGTAAACCCTACCCTTTCCCGGTTTGATTTCCTAATCCTATCCTATACTAAATGCAATGAGAATCGAAAGCAACAAATTGAAATGATTTCTCCCTATTTTCCAATCATCAAACAAACAAACTAGCCCAAAATACTTGTTTCAAAGATCAAAACACCCAACCTTCTTGTTAGAATATCAAGCTCTTTTATGTGCGTTTGACCGGACACAGCTAGTCTGGCTAGATCTGTTAGAATATCAAGCTCTTTCATACATGAGCTGGACACAGCTAGTCTGGCTAGATTAGTTAGGTACATTAAATAAGTCGGTTCTACTTCTGGTGTGAATGGTCTTTATGACCTTAGGTTGTATATGCACTAAAGTGTGTGTTGAATGTATAATGAGAAGAATGGAGAGAGGAAGCATGTTGCTTCACTCTGGGTTGCTCTCTTTTCTACATCCATGAAAATGAACATGGTATCAGAGCCATGAATGGGCTCACTAGTGGAATGCACTGAAGAAGAAGACTTGAAGACTGACTTGAAGGGCTGGAAAAAGAAGAGGACTAATTGTCATTTCCATCAATGGTCACACAGAGGTATGCATTGTTGAGCATTGGATTCCTATTGCTTGAAGGAGGAGTTGTGGCTTGCTGAGGAGCCTTCCAAGGCTTGATTGAGTATTAGTGTGGGCCTATCATGACATTATCATCGAATGGTGCTGCTGTACACTCTTGACAGACCTACGTGTTTGAGCCTGATGAAGGCATGACTCCTGCTGAAGCCAAATCGACATGAGTGCTATATAAGAAGTCATCAAATGCTTGTGAGCATACATTGGAAGGTAGTTCAAGGTTACAAGAAGCCATTGTTGTGTTGGAGATCTATTATGAGCTAAAATTAGAGTACATAGACCTGGGACAGAAGGTTGAACTGCTGTATACAAAGTATACATAGCATATGCAACACTTTGGAAGAGCCTTGAAGCTCTCTGACATGCTTTATGGACCTCATTGGAGCCTAGGAGCATTCTGGAAGACATATGTATCAGTTCTCATGCCTTTGAGCTGAAATTCCTTGAAGAAAATACTCAGATCTGGAAGTGTAAATAGGCTGGAAACCTATCTCAAAATAGTGGGCAGCAAGCATTAGCTTCCATTGAAGCATTACATAACACTTGGCTGGCATTTGTCATATGTATGACATGGGATATGTCTGCTGGAGGTTTTATGGATTGAGTTGAGCATTAAGTGATCATGGAAGTTTAAGTCTAAGGCTAGTAATTACTACAGTGACATTGTCTTAGTGGTTGCAAGCAGTAAATGCAATCTATGACTTGGATTCATGAAGACAGGATGCCTATAGTTACCCGAATGCTCATGTATTGAACCTAACACTTCAAAGTGAATGTCTGACATGATTTGAGGCTGTTTTGGAGCTGGATAGACTTTGGTTTACTGAGAAGTTGCTGATTGCAATCTGTAAGCAGAAGGTTTGACACTTATACCTACTATCTATGCACTGACTTGTGCCCCATTGGTTATGCTTGGACTGTTACATGTACTAGCAGAAGTCTATGAAGGTTTGGGACATGTATGACATGTATATCACTCTATTTTGGGCTTGAAATCACTACTGGTCATTCACAAAATTACAGTTTTCAGATTGCATGTATATATCCTGGCAGTGAGGTTGGAAGAGTTTCAACTGAAGTAAATACATTGAATCTGTATTGACTGTTTTGCCTACAGGTTAGGCCACTTGGTTGTGGGCTGTTTTGGATTGTCAGTGGGCTGAAATACCCTATTTTTTTACTGCAATTAATTGCAAAAAACTTGGACAGCGAACTCGGTATTCCGATAGTCTATATGCCTGGCACAAGGCAGAGCAAGTATATTCTGCCTCATGAGAGAGGGGAATCGAGTAGTGCATCATAGCTTAGACACTCGCAGAGGGTCAGATACCCTATTGACAGGTTGACATACAGTGGCTACTCTGCAAAGCATTATGCTTACATGACAAAAGTGATGGAGATTAAAGAACCAGGTACATATGCTGAAGTAGTGAAAGATGAGGACTGGTGTGTAGCCATGGATGAAGAAATGAATGCCTTGGCTGAAAATAAAACATGGGATTTAGTGCCACTACCTGAAGGGAAAAAAACCATTGGCTGCAAATGGGTCTACAAAATCAAATGCAAGTCAGATGGCAGTGTGGAGAGATACAAAGCCAGGCTGGTCGCAAAGGGGTATGCCCAACAGTATGGACTTGATTATGAGGAAACATTCAGCCCTGTTGCCAAGATGGCAACCATACGCACTGTGATTGCCTTGGCTGCTGCTAAAGGCTGGAAATTGCAGCGGATGGACGTTAAGAATGCATTTCTTAATGGTGACCTAGCAGAGGATGTCTATATGGTTCATCCGGAAGGGTATGTTCACCCTGATTTTCAACATTATGTATGTAGGCTGAAAAAGGCATTGTACGGGTTGAAGCAGGCTCCGAGAGCTTGGCATGCTAGGATCAGTAACTACTTGCACAGATTGGGTTTTGCTATTGGCAGGGCTGATCACAGCCTATTTACAAAGAAGACTGACAGTGGCTTGGTAGTGCTGGTCATATACATTGATGATTTGATAATCACTGGTGATGATGACTTGGGCATACAGTATGTTATGAAGATGCTGAAATCTGAATTTGACATGAAAGACCTAGGAGAACTGAAGTATTTCTTGGGCATCGAGGTAGTTCCAGTTGAAAATGGTTTATGGCTGATTCAGAAGCACTATGCCATGGACATGCTGAAGAAGTATGGCATGGCTGAATGCAAACCGTTGGATACACCTCTTGATCAGAATGTCAAGCTGGACATGAACACTAGGGCTGAAGTAGAGGATGTGACTATGTACAGACAGATGGTTGGCAGCTTGATTTACTTGATCATCACTAGGCCTGACTTGAGCTATGCTGTAGGGCTCATAAGCCACTTTATGCAGAAGCCTAGAAAGCCGCACTTGGATGCAGTTAGACGCATTATGAGATATGTTAAGTCCACTGTAGAGTATGGGCTATTCTATGTCAGAGATAAGCCCTTGATATTGATTGGATACACGGATGAAGATTGGGCAGGTTGCTCATATGACCGTAGATCTATGAGCCCGATAGCTCCACGATCCTAGATGCTAGCTCAAGCATGCTCAAGCCTCCTCCATCTCCAAGCTCCAATCGCCATAGCCACGCGCGCAAGAGAAGGAAAGAGAAGAGAAGAGAAGGGGAGATGGTGAAGAGCTTCACCCTCTTGATCCCTCACTCCCACTCACTCACTTCCTCACACTCACAATCACTCCCTCTCTCAAGAGCACACACAAGCAAGGAGAGGAGAAGAAGAGAAGAGCTCTTGTTGGGCACACACCAAAGAATGAGCTTCCATTCACTTTTTGAACTTTATATATACAAACCCTAAAACCCCATGGGTACCCATCCTTTTTTACATGACCGGCCATTGTGGCAAGGTCCCTTTTTCTAATTCCCTCTTTTTGCTTCATGCCGTAGGCCTATATTCGACTATTCGTTTACAGGTGGCACAGGAGGGAGCCTGGCGCTCTTTTACAAGAGTTTTTGGAGTTTTTGAGGCGCCTTTTATTTAAAACTACGCTTTTGGCTGCGGCTTAGCTTTAGAGACCGCCTGCGTGTCCTTGCTCCTTTTCCATCTTCTTTTGGCTTTTTCATTCATCCTTCTACCTTCTCGGCTTGGGGTTAACAGTGTAACTCATATATTGTAGCTTGCACCAAGTTGTTCCAACTATAATAATCTTATGTAGATCCTTACTTTATCTTTCTTTATGGGTTATAATGCCTAATTGATATATTTGGAAAGTATAATGAAGTGAAATGAGAAAGTTTGCATTGCCTTCTTTTTGAAGGTTATATTGATGCCAGGAGGCATATTCCACAGTGGATTCCGTAAAACTAGAGGCATATTCCATGGTGGATTCTGTGAGATTTTTCAGTGGATTTTGTAAAACTATATTTGTTTGTCGGGGCTCGTACACAAGGTGGATTCCTTGTGTGAGAAGTTGACGGGGACGCCTGCCCTTTTTGGGCATCAGATTAATTTAATGTGCACGTGGGTGATTCCACAGCGGGTGATTTCGCAAATACATATCAAATCAATGGACGTTTATGAGTTTAGAGTGTACACTCGAATTAAATTAAGGTTAGGACATAGTTCCAACCTATTTAATTATTTTGTAGTTGAAGACTGCTAGATATTCACTTTTGTTGGGTTTTATCTTTTTATTTTCTAACTATTGTGAATGCTTCAATTGATGTGTAGAGCAGGCGGCAATGGCATTAGGTAGCACCAAGCGATGGTATGAATTCAAAATGCCTAAAAAATTTGCTATTTTTGATGGGCGCGTGTCTTATCACTAAAGACGTGGCACTAATATATATTTAGGTGCGCTTACTTATTATAGCACTTGACAAAACATTTATTATTTTGTATGCACATAGATGCTCTGTTTAATATTTTATTTTTTGACATTGTATTTGAATACATCCGACTTTTGGACACCCAAACACTTTACTTTATAATTGGGCAAAAGGAAACACAAAAGCCAAAAGCATGCTATTTGTAAAGTGGGCTATTATTGAGTTTGGAGATAAATAAATCTATGAATACATGCCTTGTGAAGCCCTCACATAAGGCATGGGGGGAGATTGCATCCAATTTGCCTTTTTGTCTCATGTCGTGCAAACTCTCTTTTTGCTTTTATGAAGGTTTTGTAGAGTTCTTTGTTCTTGGGGACCTTTTGGCATTCGATACTACGCATCCATACAACATTCGATCTGTGCACTAGTGGTATCACAGCGAAGCTGAGATCAAGAGCTTCCAATCGCTTACCATCTCACACGAAGGTAAATCTCCTCAAACAAACACGCTCTACAGGCTGTCTCACGATGAACTGACAATACAAGCGTGTTCCTAGCGGTGAAGAACCCCCTACTATACTCTCAGATTGTGAAGGACCTCTCCACCTCTGAAGTTCCTTTGCAAGTTGTTTTGTTGGCAGAGAAACAGATAAGAAATTTCATTAAGTTTGGAGTTTATAAGCTTAATAAGCTTAAAAGGAGCTTAATCCTCCACAATTTAACGATTTGCAATGGGAGTATGAAGTGGTCGTCATCGATTCTGATTAGGACGTGCTTCCGCCCGCTGTCCTGCAACAAATTGTTAAAATTACTAGGCTTTTTTAAAAATGTAATTTATTAAGCTAAAACTAAGGCCTAAAGTTCAATTGTTAACCTCCTCCATAGCGGGTGTTCACACTATGGTATTTTCGAATCAGTTTCGAAGGTCCAGCAAGCCTCTGTTCCCACCTACAACTTGGTAGAGCTGATTCACAACAAGCAGGCTGTCAGACACAGTGTATATGGAAGACTTTTTCGCTTGGAAGAAGACTGTTATTAATTGCTGTACCCGAGAAAAAGAAAAAGGCATATTAAAAAAAAAACAAGCCTTGTAAACCCAAATTTGAGCTATGCTTATCCTTTTAACGAGATTTCGAGTGTGTGAGATTGTTTGAGATTTTTGCAGGATGTCTGATCATCACATGGATAATTTAATGGGCGAAGGTGATTTGCCAGAGCCAAATATGGAGCAAAAATCGGATCTAATCATGATGCAACTTCAAGAAGAGCGAAGGGCACAATGAAGGGGATGTCAATGTTTACAAGCACAATTGGCTATAGTTCAACAATCCATTGTTGATCAAGACAGAGCACAACCTAAAGATATTATTCAATGCACGATTGATGCAACACTGCACAAGCTCTTAGGAAAGAGGCCAAGATAAGTAGAATAAATTTCAAATTCCATACTTTTAATGGGCAACATGATGGAAAAATTATTATTACTTTCATCAGTCAGTTTGACAACTATTTTCATGAAGAGCAATATGCTGAAAAAGATAAACTTAAATGTGTCACTAACCATCTAGCAGATAGAGCATCATTATGGTGGACTATTGTCTGCAATAGTGTTGATTGTCCCTCTACTTGGGAAGCCTTTCAAAAGATTTTTTTGCAAAATTTTCTTCCACCTCAATTCCATGAAAAAGCTATCAAACAGTGGGATCTCCTGCAACAAAGAGATCATGAATCCATTTTGCAATACACTAAGTGTTTTTGGACTGCCTTACTTCAACTTTGAATGCATGAAGATGTTCTTGAGGTGACCCACAAACGCAAGTATATGACCGGTTTGCTTGGTCACTTCTACGCGGAAGTGAATATGTTGAAGCCAAAGACTTTGGAGGATGCGATTTCTTTAGTGCATGATGCATAGGATAAAATTCAAGGATGAGAAAAGCGATCACAACAATTTTCGATTAATGGTAACTTTGGTACTAAGCAATTCAATTCTAACTTTTGAAGATTCAATCAAAATCGCTTTGCTCCTTTTTGTAAATCTTGGACTCGACCTCCTACTTTACCATCAATCGCTAATTCAAACCCTAATCCTTTTCTCCAACCAAATCCCAATATACCCAAACTTCTAGCCCTTACCAATAATGTCTCCAAAGCAAAACCTATGGTTTGCTACAAGTGTCATCAACCCGGATACTTAGCAGTGAACTATCAATCCAAGAAGAAAGCTATTCAATTAATCACTTGGGAGCATTTAATGACAAGGACCATGAAGATATACCAGACTTCATTGAAGATGATGATGATATCGGTGATAGTTGTATGATAAATCATATATTTTTGAAGTATCAGAATTGTGTGATTGTTTTCTTTGACGATATATTGGTTTTCAGTAAGAATGAGAATGAGCATTGTGAAAATCTATCTTTAGTTTTCCAATTGTTGAAAGAGAATCAATTGTATGCTAATCCTAACAAGAGTGAATTTTTTCAAACCCAAATTGAATAGGTCACATAGTTTCTTATGATGATATTCTTGTTGATTCTAAAAAGATAGAGACAATTTTGAATTGGCCAATCCCTAAAAATGTGCATGAGTTACGTTCTTTCTTAGGTCTTGCTAGCTTTTATAGAAAATTTGTGAGAAAATTTTCATTGCTTGCATTGTCGTTGACGAAATTGTTAAAGAAAGGTGTTGTGTATCATTGGTCTGACAATCAACAAAAGTATTTTGATTTGTTGAAACATGATTTAACACATGCACCTGTCTTGCAATTACTTGATTTTAATCGACCAATCTTTCTAGTAGTCATTGATGCTAGCGGATCAGGAATAGGAGCTGCTCTCATGCAAGATTCACATCCCATAGCCTATTCTAGTTGCAAATTTAAACCTTCTAAGTTTAAGTATTCCACCTATGATAAAGAATTATTAGCTGTAGTTCAAGCCTTACATCAATGGAAACACTATCTAATGGGATCCGAATTTATGATTAAAATTGACTAGCAAAGCATCAAACATATTCTTAGCCAGCCACAAATTTTTGACCGTCATATTAAATGGGCCGCTTTCATTCAAAGTTTTCATCCACTTATCCAATATCACCAAGTAACGCCAATGTTGTTGTCGATACATTAAGTAGAAGACCAAGTATCCATAATATTTTCGTTTTATCGTTTGATTCCCTTGTTTCTATGAAGGATACCAATGACCATGACCCCATTTTTCAAGCTGATTGGAACAAATTAGATGCTAATAATTGGATTCTAATTGATTCTTTGTCTCATTCTGATGGATTTATGTTTTATGAGAAAAGATTATGTATCATTGTTCGACATCCACTTAGTAACTCTTGGAGCATTTTCAGCAGATCACAAAACCTGTGGAAGCAATTGGGAACCAGTAAGTACTACAAATGGTTTTTGAATCAAGTATGATTTCCATCTTTTAACTGCATATACCAGCCCCCATACCAACAATTCTTCTTCTATTCAAGCTTTTTCAATTGCTCCAATGGATCTTCTTATATAAAACACATGCCTCATATAAGACATCCCTTTTTCCTTCTGCATTAAAATGGCTCCCACTACATTTTTCCCAATACTAATACTAATGAAGAAAGATTCATCCCAGTTTGGAGACATAAGAACTGGCAAAGTGCTTAGCTTTTCTTTAACATGCAAGAATGCATCCTCTTCAACTTGCATCCAAACTAAAGGATTCCTTTGAGTTGCTTTTTGTAAAGGATATACATACTTGGCCAACATATGGAGTGACCTTGATAGATACCTTAACTTTTGAACAAATCTCATCCGTTCTTTTACAATTTTTGGAGAATCCATTAGAAGTAAAGCCTCCACTTTACTAGGCTCAGGTGAAATACCATTAACAGACACTTCATGACCTAAGAGTATCACTCTAGTTCTTGCTATTTTACATTTATTGGGGTTTAGGTAACCGCCATCCTCATCAAGTCTGTAGAAAACTTGATCAAGTTTTTGAGAGTGTAATGCTCTTGAGTTGTACACACAAAAGTCATCCATAAACACCAGCAAAGATTTCCCAATGAAAGGGGCAAATACCAACTAACCCATCTTGAAAAGCTAGCATATGCATTCATCAGACCAAAAGGCATCACTCTATAATAGAAGCATCCCCGTGGGGTAATGAACATTGTTTTCTTTTGATCTTCTTTCGCTATTCTGATTTGGAAATATCCAGACTATCCATCACACACACTGTAAAATTCATGACTAGCCACTTGATCCAAGATCTCATCCTGCAACGAAAGAGGATAGTAGTCCCTCTTAGTAGCTATATTAAGAGGCTTGAAATCAACACATACTCTCCACTTTCCATTCTTCTTTGGTCTGATTACAATAGGAGACACCCACTGTGCATCATCAACAGGATAGATAAATCCCACATCAAGCAATTTTTGAATTTCAGCTTTTACATTTTCCTGAATTGTACCAAGTCTCCAAAGTTTTTGAGCCACTGGTTTATGCCCTTCTTTCAATTTGATATGGTGCACAATGTTGTTAGTACCCCTTAGTTGGTGATAGTCTATAGCAAACAATTTTGGGTATTTCTAAAAAATGACTGAATATTCGTCTCTTTCATCATTAGTCAAGTAATTTCCCAACATCTTCATAAGCTTAGGTAGTCCAACATTCATTTCAGGTTGCTGTAACATGTTTCCTGCATGAAGTCTGTACTTCCTGCAGCAATATTTACAACTTTTTCCTCTCTTTTTGAACCCTCGATTGACAACCCAAAGAGGTCAACATCCCTAGAGAGTAGGCTAGCTTCCCATTCTCTATCTTCCTCATCAAGGCTAGAATTTTCTAAATCACTACTTTCATCACCTCCAACATCACTTTCATGTCCATTTTGAATGACAAACCCTGTTTTACCCTCTTATGAATTGGCTTCTCTAGATAAAGTTCCAATTGACCTCTATACCAATCTTGTCTAGATCTCATATCAATCAACCACAGTCGTCCCAAAATGAGAGGATATGCCTCGAGTTTTATAGGCATAACATGGAAATCCAAACATGCTCTTTGGCCTCCAATGTTGATTTCCAAGTTCTCAATGACTCCCAAGCATTTCACTTTTGAGCTATTTGCCATTTTAACCTTAAACAATGACTTCCTTGTCATTTTAAGATGCATTTGCAACATTGCTTCTTTAGTGATTGCACAAACCTGCGCACCACCATCAACATAAACTTGATCAATTTTCTTTCCGTGTATCCATGCGTCCATGACAGGTATAATGTCTTTCACATCTGATAGGTATACCACTCCAACATGCTCAGTTTGGGTTTTTCCTTTCCTGATGCTAACCAAACCATGCCATTGCCTCCTCAAAGATGAGTTCATCTGTAGTATAGCTGACCATGTGTAACATCAGCCTTTTTACCTTTTAAATCCTTAAACAGGTTGTAAGGAACTTGATTGACTCCCAAAGCAAAGTCTCCCATTTGAATCTTCCTTCATTGTCTAGCTTTCCTGCTAGTTTTTGGATTATCTGCAACCCATTTTCCATTTTTAATCCTTGATGCCCTTTGAGTTTTAGTTTCAATATCCCTCTCTCTGACTCTCTTATTAGCAAAAACATCTGCATTTTCCCCATCATCAGACATGCTAGTTTTGATCAAATTCATACTCGATGTGCCTTCACCATGTCTTCTTTCCAACTATTGCCTAGCTAGTTCAAGTGGTCTTTGTTCTTGTTGAGATCTAGCATCTTACCTAGCGTTGCCTTGTGGCATGGGATACATCTTCCCTCCTATTTTTCTTGGATAAGGGCAATCAGGAGCAATATGACCTCTCTCCGTACAATTAAAGCATTCAAAGTTAACCCATATATTTCTTGGAGGTGCTCTAAATCTAGGTTGCATTTGAGGCTGCCTTGCCTACAATAGGCTCATATCAAATTCAGATTTGCCAATTGTTCCTGTAGTTTACTAATCACATAATCATCAGCTTTCTTATGGCCTTGTTGAGTTGCATTCTCCGCTCTTTTAAATGCCCCATGAAGATTCATAGCTTGTTGTCTTGCATTTCCTACAACAATGTCAACTTGATTAGGCCATAAAAATGCGTGCACAGCAATATCTCTTGATTGATTCGACCTCAATTGTATTTTACTTTGCTTTTCTTTGGCCATTTTGATTGCATCTTTATATTTATCAGGGTCTTTGATTAGAATCTTTTCTCTAATTTTAGGTTTTAGCAATGAAACAAACTTGTCCTTTTTCAAGTACATCATGGGAGGTTGCTCCACACTCTATACAATTTCTATCTATTTTGCTTCAAATCTCGCAGCAAATTTAGACACTTTCTCATTTTCTCCCTGAAACATCCTTTCCAAAGATTTCCATAAACTCTCAGGAGTTTGCTTAGTTGCAAACCTCATAAGGAACTCATTTTTAACTTCATTCCTATTTTCCCTTGTCTCTTCATTCAATAAGTTCCACCATAATCTTGCAGAGCCTTCAAGAAACATGTTGATAATTTGAAGCTTATCTACATCAGTGTCCCTTCAAACTTGGTAGGCCATCCACTCCAATCTCTTGATAAACTGATTAGCATCCTCATTTTCAGTACCAAAGAAGGGTTCATATCCAAAAGTCGCCATGCTTGAGTTTGTGTATAGGTTGGTTTCCAAACCTTACACTTCCCAACCGATAAGATCAGCAAGAGATCTGTAGTACGAGAGATCCTTAGCAGGGACACCAATCTATGGTAGGTGAATTGGATAGTTGACCTCTAAGAACCCCCAAGAAAACACCATAGGATAAAGACCTAGGTTCTCACCTCAACAAAACACACGAGATGGCACCACTGAACACCTAATAAAAAATTCTTGATCACTTACTCCTCACTGAGAATTCAACTCAACAACTTGAGTAGTTTAAACCTTCAAGCTCAGAATTACCCTTTTTAGAGAGAATCTAATGCTGAAACAACCATGGTAGAGACTCTGACAACACGAGCTTTTAGATTCACACAACTCCTATTTTTAGGGATGGCAACCCCACACAACAAACTGCCCCATAAAGCGTGATTGCTTCAAGTAGTACAAAATTAGTTGTTGACCCTCTCTATTCTTCTTTCCTCAGAGCACACATAAATACAAACCAAATACATAGGTACTCAAAGCTTTATATGGCCAACTATCATGCCAACTCAGTTGCTATAAGCATTTCACTAGTGTGGACATTCCATTACCACATCAAAATAGATTTTACACTAATATAGAAATGGATAATCATGATGAATTTCATGAGAAACCAATTTGGTGACACTGATGCTGTTGAATTCACATGTTTCCTCATAGAGCACAGGAATTGCCTCATTGAGCATTACACAGAATAGTTCATAACTTTCTAACTAGATCTCAGATTGCCAAGATTCAAAAAGGAAAGTTGTAGATCTCTTTTCAATCTATAATTATTCAGAGCCACTTAGAGTCAAATTCCCTGATTTGCTGCCCTGGAACAGCTCTGCACAGTCTGCAATCCAAAATTCTAGCATGCTCTATACAACAAACACAACTTCTCTGTTCCAAAAGCACAATCTTGCATTGATGAAGAGTCACAGGAGCTTTGAAATTTACAAACTATGATCCATTATTTTCTTGGCTGTAAATCCTTTCAAATTCCTAGTAACTTGAGTTCGCGCATTCAACACCTGACCATAATACATATTCCCTGCTACATACCCAGTTTCAGATGTAGAGACCCTTCACTTCCATTCTTCTTTATTGATGGGAAGCTTCACTCAACGACTAACATGCATCACTCTCAATAGGATGAAGAACAACCCTCTGCTGTCTTTTACTCATATCCATACATCAAAACTGATCTGCAAACTCTCTGCCCCATGTAGTAGTAGAAGAAAACAAGACAAAAAGAAGACTCTTATTACCATCATCTGAAAACTGAGAACTCACATTAGCCCATTGACTTCAGCAGCTATGCCATCCTATTCCATAGCTTCAATAACTTTAGCTTTATGGTCTCATTCTTTTGACAATTTGTTGTTCTTCTTCTGAGCTTCAGATTTCTCCCTTCTTTAGCCTGCAAGAATCTTCTTCTCCCTCCCACCCCCCCCCCCCCCCCCCCCACACACACACACACAAACGGGCACATGCGCGTGCTCGCTCGCACACACACACACACACACACACACACACACACACACACACACACACACACACACACACACACACACACACACACACACACACACACACACACACACACACACACACACACACACACACACACACACACACACACACACACACACACACACACACACACACACACACAAATTGTCTTGTGTCAAACATGCCTGGTAGCACTTGGGATTTTCATCTATAAACCCGACTCCCGCTAAGGGTAAGTGTTAGAAAGAAAAAAAAATGATATTTGAATGTGTAACCCCACTTGACTTCACGTAGCATCATGTCTGTGATCACTCATTTTCACTCACCAACATTACCTTTAGCTAGGAGGTTGTTGGGAATAAAGGGCCACTGGGCCTGCACCCACACTAGGTGTGAATGTCCCTTTATGAGACATTGTACTATATACCTATTTGATGGAATAAGTGGTACATGTTGAAGTACCCAAAAGGAGATAACTGTGTCTCTCCCTCTCAATTTGCATCTCTATTGATACACTCTTGAGGCTCCACCATGCATTGGTCTACATCAGGTGATGGCCACTCCTACAAGGCATCCCAGATACCTCAAGGTTTGGCCATGACCTAAAACTTTGAAACCTAGGGAAGCTAACTAAGGTCCTAGCTCCTTCTAGCTGAGCAACACTAGCTCTATTTTATGTTTGTTGATTTTTGAGCCAGACAGAGTTTAAGAAAGTATTGTAGGTCTCCATCAGACTCAAGATTGATGATTGATCCACTTGTACAATGTTTGAATTGTTGTATATGAAGAACTAAGCCACAAAATTGCTACTTTGATTTAGTGGTAGCTTTTGATTAGCCCTACTTGCACATTAGGGCCAAAAACACTTCAAAAATGGCACTTGTAAGAAAGTGATTAAGTTGCTAATTAGTTGAGGTTTAGGAAGAATAAAACCTCTAAATTTGGTTGTCCAGATGTGATTAATGAGAGAATATTTGGTTCATTGAAGAGGTCGGCCATTAATTGCCCTCATCTTTTAATCCAGGTTAGGGGTCACCTTTTTGGCCGTTTATTGTCTTGGAACTCGAGAGATTTTGTATTTTCAAGATTTTCGTACGAACTTCGCATTTGTTTGCTCCCGCGTTTTCTTTCTACACACTATTCTCTTTTACCATTCCTTTTGTTGCACTTGCTTCCTATCACTGTGAGATTCTTGCTCGGTTCATTTGCTAGAATGCCTAGCAATACTACTTCAAATAACACAGGCGCAAGCACATGTAAATACAAGCTATCTATTCAGCTAGATCTGACTTACACATCTTGGAGAAGTATACATCATCGAGTATTGATAGATGAGATTGAAGCCAACAGGTTGCGAACACAAGGAATGAAGCATATAGATTTGTGGGTGGATGGAAATATTTATCCCAGGGATCCTTCTACAGGTAAACCACCTCCTTTTTTGAATGTCCATGACTATATAAGATATGTTGGAGAAGGTTACAATGGAATGCTTGGCTACTGTATGAGGTTATACTCTGCATCTTACACATATATAGCTCAAATGCACGAAATGAAAAAAGCACTAGAAACTACACAAACAAATATTTTAGAGTTGACAAGTCAGATTGATATTTTGAAAAATGTTAACAAGTCATTGCAGGATAAGCCAACACGCTTGAGAGAAACTCCAGTAGGATTTAGAGTGAGGAAGAGACCATTAAAAAATATAACCAGCTTATGTGAGAGAGCAAAGAAAAGGAGACTAAATCTTACAAAGAAATATGTCTCTAACATACTAGGCATAAATATCCGAGAGAATGAGGAAAGAATCAAACTTTTGAAGGAAACCATGAATAAGAAAGATATTTTGAGGATTCTTAAGTCACCAGAAAATGTGGATTTGAGAGGTCCAACTCTCAGAGAGTTAGTGAAGGATTTAAAAGGCACAGTGAAAGCAAATGAAATCGTAGAGACATGTGATACTGTGGGTATAAGTCGAAAAGGTTATCATGCTATCTCTGGATTATGGTTTAAAAATCTTAAACGCAATAGGGTAACTATATTTGGATTGCCCCGAGCCCTTGCAGTTTTGATTGCAAGAATTTCCATGAATCGCAAGATTCCACATGTTTTTGGAGATTACATTCACATCGAAAGGTCTATGTCCTATGAAAAACAAAAAAAAACAGGCAATTTTTGATTACAATGAGTTTAACAATATATGGGTTGATCTAAAAAAAGTGCAAATTGCAATGGTTCACATGTATAAAATCACAGTAGAAGAAAGTTATGGTGTTCTAAAGTTTGCCTTGAAGTTGGATAAAGCACAGATTCAAAAGGGACAGAAGATGGAAAGAATTAGCATTTGCCTCATGAACATGGCATTGGACCATGGCAATGGTGAGGGCCAAGCTCCATTGCATAAGATCCAATCCAAGATGGAGATTTGGTGGATTGGTGCAGCCTAGGTACCAATTGAAAATCATCAAACGTTGAAATGGTTGTTCAACCATACAGGTATTCCAAATATCATTAAGTCTCAAAGTGAAGGCGAAATGTTGGTAGTTGATGGGGTTGGTAAATTTAATGTGGAATGGCATATGAGTGCTGATTTGAAAACTATCAAATGTATGCTTGGAATATGTAATGGTGCAAATGCAAAATATCCTTGCATTTATTGCATGGAAAGTATTGGATCCAAAGATTGGAGTAGTTTGCGACCAGTAAGAAGAGCCCCAAATAGAGACTCTATAGATTTGAGTAAATTTAAAAACATAGAAGACATCTGGGATCCCATTCTTTCCATCTCTCTTAAGAATGTTCATATTTGTACTTTGCATGCAGAGATTAGAATAATCGATAAGCTTCTCAGGTTGCATCTTGACTACGCATATTCCATTAAGCCATTATCTTTATCAGATGAGTGTATTGATAAATGCGAGGCATTGCTATCGAAAATGGGATTTTATGGGGGCCAAGTTCACTTGAGAAAGGATCCAATACTTTCAGGAAAAACAAGAGATATCTTGGCCGATGTCTCTATGGGAGGCTCAAAAGCTAGACGATTCTTAGGAAACCATTCAGGAAGGCATGTGAATGCAGCTTGGGAGTGTTGGAGAGAGCTATGTGAGATCACAACAAATGTTGCAAGCACGCCGAGGCTTGCGTTTCTTAGAATGGAGGTCTCGATACACCTTGATGTTTTTCTGAAACTCCTCAGGCAACATAAGACAACATATACATATGCGGAAGAGTTCAAAAGATCAATCACAAAGCTTGTTCAGGCGGTAAAAGAGGCATGGGGAGAAAAAGATATCACTTTTTATTTGGTAAAGTAATAATTATTTAATATGGGCTTATTTTGATAGGTTTTTCAATTGGTATAAAATTAGTGTTACTTTGTATTGCAGCATATTCTTCATATTCATGGACCTTTCTTTGTGGAGGAGCATGGCCCCTTAGCAACTTATAGTAACCAAGGCATGGAAAAATCCCACTATCAAGCACACACAAGTTATTTTCGAAGCACAAGGCATGGGGGAGGAGTTACAAAAAGCAATGCTTTGGAGGAGCTATTCAACTGGTTTTTTCGATGACAACTTCAAAGAATGCAGATAAAAGACGGCAATGACACATGAGCAATCGCACTTTTATATATAAGAAAGAATATATACAAAGCTAGTTTTCCAAAACTCTCACATTCTCTTCCTCCTCAGGAATCTTTCCTCTATAACGTAGAAATTTTTTTCTCTTGTAGCCAGCTATAGATTTTACATAAGTTCGGTTTGCAGCTAAGGCATAGGATGAAAACGCCAAAAAGTATCCTGCTCTAGAAGCAGAGTAACCTGGATCGTAGCCAAAAATCCTAATTGCTGCAGTCTTTTCCAAAAACATTACTTTGTGGGCATTATATTGTAATCTTGAGAAACCTAGAAGCCTTGTAAGAGCTTTAATACAAAGTATGGGCCATGCTGCATCCTCTGAGAAACTACTATGAAGTACAAAAAAGGAATTAGGGTCAATCCTAGCCAAGTAGTGGCCGAGTGCAATGTCTTTGAATGTGTTACTAGTAGCTCTCGATCCTTTGCCACACCCCAAGAAGTTATATGTATCAGCAATCTCCAACTGCAAATAAAACCCATACTGAATGAGCATGAAATGTAAACCTACCAATGTGTAAAAGCAAATTCAAAATTATCTTACCACTTGATTTTCATCGTACTCCAATTTAAATGGATTCCATAAATTAATTGATGATGCTGTCTCATTGGTGTTAGTCAATTCTTTAACATATTCAGACTCCTCTCTTCCAAAATTGGAAATCCCAAGTTCGCTTTGAATGCGATCGAAGTCCTCATCAGTAATACTCAACTCTTTCTCAGCTTCTTTGGCCTTTTCAAAACAAAGAGAGAGGGCCTCACCAGCATTAATAAACTTATCGTCTAGAGTTTCTTTATCAAGTTTGAGAATTTCTTTCTTTGATTCATTTTCTGTGTCAATTATCCCATTTGCAGCATCAGAAGCCTCTGCAATAATTGCTAGACAATAATCTTCCCTGAGATTAAAAAGTTTTTGAATATCTGATAGTAAAATGTACTCCTTGTCCTTGAAAGGTATAGATGGTAGAGAAGGAACAATATGGTGAGAACTCTCATCAGGTTGAGGGTTTGTATCTCCTTGGCTCTCCTCAATGATAGTCTCAGCTTTGAAGTGAGCAACATCCAAATTCTCAGTAATAGAAGCCTCAAAATCTGCATCTACAACCTCCTCTGTTTCCTTTTCATCTACCAGATCATCTAACATGCAAAAGCTGGCAGACTTTGCTCCTTCCAACTGTTGCTCCTCAGCTTTCACAGGGTATTTGACAAGGGTGAAAACAATAAAAGCAGCAGATTTTCTCATCATCTTGCAGTTTTTGGAATGAGTGGAGCAAAATATGTCTCTTGAATAAAACCTCTCCAGAGAGTGGGCACCACACTTTTTAGTAAATACTGACTTTTCATTTCCTGTTGACCCAATGGGAACATGGACATACTCAATTGTGCCAACTTCAACAGAAGGACCTGCAAGATTTACAAACTCCAAAAAGTCCTCCAAAATATATTTTTCACAAGATTTCAGAACTTTGTCAAGGTCCCAATCAGGATTAAAGACATTTTTCACAACTCCATAGAATGAGAGATCCATTCCATTCTGAAGGATAAAATCAAGTAGCCTCTCTGATGGAGTGATATCAGTGAGCTCTGATACTCCTTGACCTCTCACTACCGACTTTCGCTTCCCTGGAGATGTAGTTGGCATTCTCACAGTGGTGGCAGAGGATGGAGAAGAAAAAGAATGCACAGGCTCATCACATGTTGATGCCCTTGAGCCTTTTGAAAGCCTTCTTCTTTTACCAGTTCCTAGAGAAACCTTGGATCCTAGGAATTCTACGGGTTCAGACATGTTTATAGCTTCTGCCGATACGGCGCGATAAGAGAGAAATGATTCAGACGGATGTGCCCCCTCGCGCTGTATCGGTGATTCCAGCAAGAAGCGAAAGAGCCACAACGGTGGTCACACGAGCTTGGGCACTATGAGCTTGGGAGGAAAGCTGAAAGAAGACTCTGCAAAACCTCCAAAACGACACGAAGAGACGAAAGCAAAGAAGGCAAATAGTCGCTCTCGCGCCATATTAGGATAAGAGACAAAGGTCCCGAAAAAATCGAAAAAAGCCGTACGGATTAGGGACACACCCTTATGTAGGCATGGAATTATGCCACCTGGCACTATCCGTTGGTCTTCGACACGTGGCAGTAGCCGTTGGCCAACACGTGGCTAATAACCATGTGGCAAACACGTGGACTGGTCGTTAGTTGACATGTAGCATACGGACGATATGTGCAGACACGTGGCACAATCAGCGTTGCCGACACGTGTCATGATTCACGTGGGTATATAAGGGGTTATTTTTCCTACGTGTACACTTTTCATTTCTCGAGCTCTCCCGCCTTGCTTGCCGATATGGTGCGATACAAGTCTTGCGTCTTCTCCGTTTCTACTCTCTCGCGTTGTACCGGTGGTCCTTTTGCTGAGTCCTTTGCTTCGCTGGTCAAAACGAGGTGTGCCGATACGGAGCGAGTACGATCGTTTGAGGCTTTCGTAACCTCCCCCTCGCGTCATATCGGCCTTGTGTCATTGACAATACGGAGCGAGGGCGTCTCTACGCTGTCTTCGTTTCCTGCATATCGTGCCGTATCAACATTGTCGTCTCCAATACGGAGTGAGGGAGTGGTTCCTCCGTCTACGCAATCCTCCTATCGCGCCATTTCGGCATCTCTCCTCTTGTAATCTCCAATACAGAGCGAGGGCGGTGTTCCATTCTCATCGTTTTGTTCATATCGCGCCGTATCGGAATTGCTCATTTCGTCCCTTTTCGTGCCAATTAGCCTGTTGGGTTTGCAGATTTTTGCTATTTCAGTTATTGTCCTTCTGGTTGTTGTATTTGCTTTTCTGGATAGCAAGGACAAAGCAAACTGCAAGAAGAGTGTATCTGGATGGGAAGGACAGTGGAGGTAGAAGAAAGTTACAATTTGATGAATCTGAGGAGGAGCCCTCTTCCAAGTTTCCTGAAGCTGGGCCATCATAGGCCCCAGAGCATTTTACCACAGAAATCCCCCCTACACCAAGTGTTGGCCTAATATCTTCCATGGAGTTAAAGAATTTGAGTGCAGTGAATGTTTCTTCTCTTGAAGTTGAGGAAGCAAAGGGTGAGGCTTGCCCTGTGAAAGATTCATCCCCTACAATTGCACATGAGCCTACATCTGCTGAAGCCACTGAACCTCCCAAGCCACAAAAGAGAAAGAGGAAGTCCAGGTTCTTCTATATGCAGAGATGTTTCAGTGAGATCAGGAAAGCCCAGAGAGCTACACAGCATGTCATTCCAAAGGCTGCTTTTATAAGGGTCGTTAAAGAGATCTCTGATAGATTGTCTCAAGTGGCAACTGTCTCTGGTCTAAATAAGAAGTGGCAACTCTCAGCCATTCTTGCCCTGCAAGAGGCTGCAGAAGATTTTGTTATTGATTTCATGAACGATGCTTACATTGCTGCCGCCCATGCTCATAGAATCACCCTTATGAATAAAGATTTCAGTATCATCAGCAGAGTCAGGTATAGGTTTGACAAAGTGCTGAGGCCCTTGCCTTCCAACGATCAAAAAGCCCTTGAAATCCTTAACATTCCCCCAAAATTGTCCAGGAAAGAGAAAAAGCTAAAGGTTGAGGATGTTACTCACCTTTACTCTACAAGGGGTGCCACCCAGCAGGAGTCTTTCTTGAGTGAAAAAAATCAGGAGGTGTTTGAAACTGAAGACGATGTTTACAAGAGGAAAGCCGCATCACTTGCTCCCGTCAACAGCGAGAGGATGGGCAAAGTGTATGGGTAGATTCTTGTGAATGTTTCTGCGGAACCTGAGGAGGAATATCTTAGTATATCTCCCGAGGACAAGCCCATGTTGGAAAAAAGGGATGTCCAACTATCTCACTCCGTTGTTTTTTGTTGCATAAGGTAAGGCTTATATTTTTTGTTTTTTTTGCATAAGTTAAGTCTTATAGGTTCAAGTATATTTTGGATGAAATTTGTATTGAATAGCTTTTGCTATTGACTGCAGGGCATTGGTCTCCTCTCTCACTCTTGATATCTGAAGAACCATATATATTGTTGATCCACTTCTCTCTGTGGAACTATTTGCAAAATCTGGTTCTAATATTTCACCATTTTTTCGTAGCTTCGATAGTGTGACAAATTACCACATCTTTTTCCCTTATGTAGAAAGGTATTTTTCTTTTCATGTAGAGGAAAATTTATATTCATTTTCTTTTACCCTTCTACTCACCTCTTTTATGAATTTGCAGAGGGCATTGGAGTCTCATCTACATTAATTGTCTTTCAAGAGAAATTATCTTTATGAATTCTCTCAGCGGTGTTCATGGTCAAGCACGAATGTATGTTGAAAGAAAATTAATTACTTTGATTTTATTTATAAAAAATATTTTGAACTTACAAAGCTTCCTTTTGCAGTGCTGGTAGACTCGTTTCTACATTTTTGGATACAACATATGAGGATCTTGCTGATCCTCAAAGGCCTTATACTTTTCTTCTACAAGAAGTTCCATTGCAAAGCGATGCGCATTCTTGTGGATGGAGAGTTATCTCAAACATTTGCAGAACAGTGGATTCAAAGTTGTTACAAATAGAAGGAGTGAATGTAAGTTAATTTCATTTGATGTTTGTGTAACCCTTATCATGATTTCTTTTCACTAACTTATAACATTTATTCTTACAATGTAGAGACTATCCTGATTCATATGTTTGGTGGATAAGGGAGAGATGCATTGAGCTGATTCTAGACAAGGCAATCACACCATTTGATCCTGACTCCTCTCTTCCTCCCAAAACTTCAATGGCCAAGGGCACAAGCAATGGAAAGGGCAGGGGAAAGGGTAAGGACAATGGCAATGGTAAAGGCAAGGGCAAGGGCAAAGGCAATGGGACCACTATTGCAGAGTCTAAGAAAAAAGGAATGTCAATGCTCTCTCCTTTGAAATTTGATCCATCCCCTCTTAAGCCCCAAGAAAAGAGATTACCTATAAAGGTGAAATTTTTTCAACAATCAAAGAAAGGCCCTGTGAGAAAAAATATCTTTGAAGAAATCGATAAAGAATCAAAATAGCAAACATAAGCATACACGAGCCTTATTATTTTGGCTTTGTACATTTATATGAAATTTTTGTACCTCATTGTGTAATGAAAATTTTCACTTATAAATCGAATGTAATGTACATTTTATTTATATACGTTCGAAAGGCAACTTGCTTCATGATAGCTTATGAGTTCCCATTAAAAAATATCTTAAGGACAGTCTATTAAGATAAATTCCTGCAAAGTTTTCATTCTCAAGGCTCAAATCTCACAATTGTGGGAGACAAACAACTCGTACAAGAGAAAGAGCGCTCGGCTCTTTTACCAATTGTTACACCATTCACTTTGAACTTATATCTAGGGGATGTATTGTCTAGCAATTCCAAGGTATCCCTCACATCTTTCAGACTCCAATTGGAAGTAACATTCACCTTCTTTACTTCTTCATGCGGCAAAACGTGCACCACAAGTTTATATGGTGTGTAATCTGTATCGGAATCCAAGGGAACCCAAATACCCAATCTTAGTTTGTATCTCCTGTAATCAAAGCCCAAAGCAAGAGTTTGGCGAGGAATACTGTAAGCCAAAGCCAAGGATTGAGGGCATGCACTGCACCTCAAGATATCACCCTTATGGTCGCACTCTCTAGATTTCCAATGTGTCCCTATAGTGTTGTCCAAATCCTCTTCTGGAAAGTTTCTACTTAGCCAAGATATCTTCGTTCTTTGTAAATTTGTTGTTTTGAAGCAAGCCACGAAGATATGGAGGGGTACAAACCATGATAAACGTATTCTTCTTGAGATCATTCCAGCTGCCATGGACTTTTTAATATCCTGAGATATTTTGAATTTGAAACTCTGCACCGTTACCTTGTCAGGAATCTCCCAGTTTAGAGATGAAAGACTTGGCAATGGCAAATCTTCGATATTCCCATACTTATCTGCTTTAGAGGGAACTACATACTGTGCATAATATATAAAAAACCTTGCATTCACTAAAAAAAGACACAGTTTGATCGGCATAAATAATGTCTGCCAATACCTTATGAATGGCATGGAAAGTCCCACTTAGGCTTTCCACAGGTTGCCATTCAATACTTGTTGACGGAAATATATCTACAATGACGAACCGTTTATTAGAACTTGCATAAATGGAAAAGAATTATATACGTTATTCAACTTATAACTTACAATGTGTTTGTTGGGGAACACGTTCGTTTGGAGGCAAGTGCATATCCTTGGCCATGTAAACATATTGCACCTTCACAAACCAGCCTTCAGGCATAATTTTGAAGGCAATGATATGCCCCTTCCAGTGATGTTTTATATCATCTCGTTTTCTTCTTTTCACCTTATGAGAGCCCTTGCAAGATGGCAGCATGGTAACCCAATCGTTTACAGCAAAGGTTTTGGGCTCAAAATTTCCATCTACTCCCTGGCTATAGACTATGCAAGAGTGTATTAAACGAGAAGGGTCCCTGAAGGAAGCCATGAAAAGAATGAAAGCGCAGAGAAAGAAGCTCAAAGAGGGGTGAATGAAATAAAAAGTAGCGCCAAGAACCCAAATGAGTATGTATTGGGCGCCAAAAATAATATTGTAAGATCTCCCGACTTTCAAAAAACTCATTATTAATTTCATCACATCTCTGTCACGTATTTTGTTAGATTTGTAAGTAAATAACGTCTTTGGGACTCCAAAACATGTCACTTTAGGGGTTTTGGCTAAAAAAGAAGAGAGAATCACGAAATGGACTCCACTATCTCTAAAAAAGAGGAGACAAGAATACCATATTCTTGCACACGTGGCGAACTCTCTTTGTCCTTTCCTTAATCTCGTGATTAACAAAAGTGCATTTTTTGAAGCGTTTTTGGCCCTAATGACCTTCCTGTCGAGGTTCCTTAGAAGGGGGATGTGTCATCACTGCAAAAAACAAGGGGGACTATTGGCAGCCCTGTCTGACAAATCTTGCTAGATCAAAGGGATGGGACATGCTGCAATTACTAATTAACTACAAATGCATTTGTGAAGAGCATCATGATCATCTTCAAAAACCCAACACCAAACCCCATTTGTTGTAACACCACTATGATGAAATCCTAGCCTATCATGTAAAAGGAATTTTCAAAATCCATGTTAATGAGTACGAAATCAATGATGTATTTAGACCAATGGATGCATACTTTCATTCTCATAAATTATGGTTTAGATGATTGTATATCTATTAACATTCACAATTCATGATGGTAGACAATATATTATAGGTTTTACAATAGATTAGCACACTAGATACTGCATTACTCTCAATTGGCTTAGATTGTTAATGGGACTCCACGAATGATTTAGGGCATCATTTCTTACATTTAAAAACATTGTATATCTATTAACATTCACAATTCATGAAGGTAGACAATATATCATAGGCTTTGCAATAGATTAGCACACTAAATACTATTATGCACTCAATTGTCTTATATTGTTGATGGGACTCCACAAATGATTTAGGGCATCATTTCTTACATTTAAAAACATTGTTTCATTTGTAATTATGTTTTGATGGTCACACACACATGCATGCAACAAGTAGACATTAATTACAAAGAAAGGGATTAGATAATATCTAAAATGGGGGAAATATAGTGATAGTAGAGTATGTATTCTTTAAAGGCTTTGAAAAGTGAAAGAATGCATGTATACTATATTTTTTAAATTGCTTGCTGGATATCGATATTCTAATCAAAATCTTGAATTTTTTTCATACCTTGAAAATGGCCTAAAATACTACATTTGCATTAGAAAATTGTGATATTATTGGGGTCATGTGTATTGATTGTAGAAAGTGTAAACTTACTAGCCCCTTTACCTTAGATGGGAAGAAGAGATCCCTTGACCTTGTGCCATGCGGCTAAATGATGTTCCGATCCCATTGACCTTGCGTTATGAAATTGAATATTGTTTTGATCCCATTGAACTTGTGTCATGAAAATGAACATTGTTCCAATCCCATTGACCTTATGGCATGCAACTAAACATTGTTCCAGTCCCATCGATTAGAGTTTTACCAATAGCAATAATGTTAGTAGATGTCCAAGGCACCCTGCTAATAAGTGGTAGTGCTTTATACCCTCTATTTCCAATAGATGATCGAATGCATATTGAGTGTTTCATTTAGATTCAAAAGGGATAATCTTCTTTTAGATAATAGTCCTCTTATTAGATCAAAATCGAGGGTAGATTGTAAGACCTACATAAAAGTGCTATTTTCACCACTTACCACCTCCATACCAAGGTAGACCAACATGATGTTGCCACAATCCCTAGTCCCTTCCCTACCCCTTACCTGGATACCATCTTGGATGAAGTAGATGACCACGAGATGTACACCTTTCCCAACGGTTTTAGCAGATGCAATCAAGTGTGCCTTACTCCAAAAGACCAAGATAAAATAACTTTCATTACTACATAGGGAGTATATGTTTGTACAGTAATGTGGTTCAGTCTCAATAATGCTTTGATCTCATTTTAGAGAGATATATAGGAGATTTTTGGGCCTTACCTCATTAATTTTGTGAGTATATTTTTGAATGAATTTAGTATCTTTGGAAAGTCCATGCTTCACCTATTGCACCTCTAGCTTTTCCTCATAAGATGCCAGGAGGTAAGTTTAAGTTTAAATCCACTTCAATGTGTATTTGCTATTCAAGGTGGTATTTTACTAGGCCACATCATTTCACAAAATGACATTGTTGTCAATCCCACCAAGGTGGGAGCAATGATGAGAGCTATAATATTGGATTCACCATCCATGTTACTCTAATTTTTAGGCCAAATCCGGTGGCATGGCTACCACCTGCAAGCTTTGGCACACTTGGTTATTTCCCTCAAAAAATTGGCACATGTGGCCAAATCTTCTTACCAATGGAATGACGAAGCCAACTTGGCATTTTGACACCTTCAACTATTACTCTCTAAATCTCCCATTATGATCCTACCAGATTGGGTGAATACTTTTCATGTATTTGTAGATGCATTTGATCTTGCTATTGGAAGTGTGCTAATGACTAGTTCAGATTAGTGTTCTATGCTAGTAGATTAAACAAAAGAGAGTTCTTGGCATGATCTACTCCATTCTAGAATTATTTTCTTGGACATTCCTTTGTTTTTCATGTAGATCGTTTAGTGCTGCTACATGGTCAAGTAGCAAAATGTCACTAGGTGGCTTGCCCAATGGATTCTCATGCTACATGAATTTGATTACACAATCAATCATCATCCTAGAACCCAACATGTCATTGTAGATTTCCTATTGTGCCTTGATTTTGGAGATCCATTAACTAGTGTGGAAGATGACTTCCCAGATGTTGAACTATTTGCTACAAAATGAATGCACTAGACTCGGAAGCCACTAAACCCTCTGCAATTGTTGTATGAAGAAATGGTTACTTCCTTGTAAATTAGTGTACCTCCACCCCATATCTAGAAGGACCAATGGAAATGACTAGCTCTTTGAACCAACATTTTGAAATTGTCATGGAATAGCTGTACTATCGCACTCTCTCTGAAGTGTTGCAAAGAGTGGTCCTCCCTATATCTTGGAGGAAGCCCATCAAGGAATTATAGGCGATCACTTTGCCACTGAATTTGCAACTTGTTGAATCTAGCAAGCTAGTTTGTGGTGGTTGACCATGCAGGGTGATGTCTACAAGTGGGTCTAGCATTGTGATTCTTGCCAATGGCTGGGCGTGCTTGGAGCAAGAGACCACTTTCCACTCTGGTCAATCCTACCTTTGGAACCTTTCCAGAAGTGAGGACTAAACTTCATTAGCCCCATCTCTCTAGCTATGGCATACACAAAAAATAAATATGTCATGATGGCAATAGATTATTGCACCAAATGGGTAGAAGCATGTGCCCTACAAGACAATAGTACTAAGTTACTTGGCCAAATGTTTATTTAAGGATATCTTAACTAGATATGGCACTTCAATTGAATTGGTCAATGATGGAGGTGCACATTTTGTAAACAAAGTCATCAAGGAGCACTAAAAAAGTATTGTCTAAGATTTTAACCAAGTTGGTAGATTAAAATAGAAAAGATTGGGATACTAAGCTTCCTATAGCACTATGGGCTTTTCAGACTTCCTTCAAAGTCACACTTGCATGACTCCATACAAACTAGCATTTGGCTTGGAAGCCATGACCCCCTGGAATTTGTAGTCTTGAGTTTTCGAATCATTGTGAAAGATTGGCTCATTCTATAGGAATCATTTCCATTCCAAATGGAATCCATTGCCCAACTAGAAGAAGATTGGATTTACAAAACTTATATTCTATTCGAGGTCCAAGCCTAGAAAAAGCACCAAATCGCAACCACCTATCCAAGAAACAACTATTCTAGAAGGGCTAACTCATCCTAGTCTTTAAGACCTGGATGAGGAAACTTCATGGCAAGCTCAAGGTCTCGTAGAGTGGTCCTTTTTGGGTTTTTTCATAATTCTAGCACTAATTCATTCAATCTGATACATTTACATGGCAAGCAAGTGTTGAAGCCTATCAATGGATTCCAACTCCATCAGTATCATATTAAAGGCTTCGAGTGCCCATTCCCTCTCAAACTAGATTCCCTTCCTTCCCTTTTGCCATTAGATTCTAGCATTCCTTTCCCATTGGTTGCTCATCTCCACATTGAATAGCTCTCAAAAGTCCCCCCCTTTGTTGGTGTGGCACTCATTTATAAAAACCACTCATTAGCTCATGCAATTGAGGTGCCTTGGTATCTCGAAAGACCCATTCTAATTATGTTTAGTCATGGTATGTTTTGCAAACATGGTGCACATGCATTGGCCACTATTTATTTGCATTAATCAAACCCTCCCTTAAGAAATAATCTATTTCTCGATACCCCTATTGTTCACACAACACTTGTGCATATCTCTCCCTTGCCTCTTCACACTTTCTCTATCTCTAGCCATCCTTTCCTCTCCTTGCCATGGAATCCTTCTAGCTCATCACCGAGGAGGTTATACCCATCAACTCTATGACCCTCAGAGATGCTCAAGCATTCTACCCCTGTCCACCTTGATGCACAATACATCTTGGAGTAGCTAATATTTGGCTCGACTGTCTAGATCTAAGGCAACACATACAAGCTCTCCACAAAGAGAGTATAGAGGCTTCTCTGCTTGTCACTTGTGGAAAATAGGACCCACCATCCCTCCCCACCACCACATGGAAGCAATCTTTGGCATCATCAACAAGAAGCATTGATTGACTAACCTGATTGATGACTATAAGACCAAGCTCAACACCCTCAAATTCTTGCTTAAGGTCCTTTACCTAAAGACCAAGGTGTTCAACATCTCCAAAAAGGTAGTGGTCCTTTTCTTCTCTCTTCTTGATACTCCTATTGCTTGGGTGGTGCATAGATCGGATGCCGTATGCACGCGTAGTGAGCGTTAGAAGGTCCCCGAGAACAAAATAACTCTACTTTTTACACAAAAACCAATGAAGAAAGCTTGCATGACATGAACAAGAGACTAATTGGGTGCAATCTCCCCCCATGCCTTGTGTGAGTGCTCCACAAAGCATGTATTTTATATATTATTCATCTCCAAGCTCAAATAATAGCCAAATTTACAAAATAGCATGCTTTAGCTTTTGAGTTTGCTTTTGTGCCAATAAAGAATTAAAGCTAATGGGCGCCCAAGACGTCAGGCGGTACCCAAATACAATGTCCAATACAAGTATTTAAATCGTACGCCCATGCACATACAAAAATAATAAATAAATATCAAGCGCTTTGATAAATAAGCGCGACAAAATATAGGCGCCATGCCTAAGATACGCGCCCATAAAAAATTGATGATAATTTGAATACACGCTATCTTCCAATGCTTCCCAATGCCACCGCTACTTACTCTACACATCAACTGAAGCATTCACAATTGTTAGAAAAATAATACAATTAAACCGACAAAAGTGAATACCTAGCAGTCTTCAGCTACATAAATAAATTGGTTAGAAATAAATCCTAACCTAAATTTATTACGAGTGCGCACTCTAAACTCATAAACGTTTATTAATTTAAATATGTATTTTGCGGAATCACCCGCTATGGAATCACCCATGTTTACATAAAATTAACAAAACGCCCAAAAAGGATAGGCATCCCCATCGACTTCTCGCACAAAGAATCCACTTTGTATATGAGCCCCGGTAATAATAAAATTTTATGGAATCCACCGCAAAACCTCACACAATCCACCGTGGAATATGCCTCCTAGCATCATACCCCCGAGGTGGGATAGCAATTGTCCTCAATTGCTATTAGCTCAATGTGGAGCTAACAGTGTGGGGAAAGCATTTAGGTCTCTAGCGTGCATCCATTGGGCCTCTTCAACACGATAATTTATAAACTTGACCAAATATCTAGAATATCTACGGCCAGTTCTAATGGTCATAAAGTCAGTATTTATAATAGTTTTAGGCTCAAGGATTTCAGTTTCATCATCTAGCAAAGGAGGGTTTTCATAGACAGGGTGTACAGGTAATTGGCCTCGAAAATGTCATAATAAACTGATATGGAAGGTGTTGTGGATTTTCCAATGTTGTGGTAGTGCTAGTTTAAATGCATTGTCATTGATTTTGTGTATGATCTTGAATGGTCCATAAAATCTAGGTGCTAATTTGACAACAGGGTGCTTATCTACACTTTGTAATCTTCGTTTTTCTATTCGTAACCAAACATAATCATCAACTTTAAAATTCATAACCTGTCTTTTTTTATTTGCTTGTTTTATATATGATTGCTGGGCTTTGGCAATCATATCTTTAACTTCATAAAAAATAGTGGCATGCATGTTAGCAGTATCATCAGTAGTTTAAATTTTGTTTGATAATGATGTATCAGGTGTAGACAATCGATATCCATAAATAACTTCAAATGGTGCTTTCTTTGTAGCTGTATGTGGTGTGTTATTATATGCAAACTGGTATCCCATGTATGTGGTTTTGAAATAGTGTAAGCACGCAAAAGATCTAAAATAGTACTATTAATAGCTTCTGTTTGACCGTTTGTTTCAAGATGAAATGCAGATGAAAAATCAATCTTTGTTCCTAAGTTAGCAAACAAAGTAATCCAAAAATTATTACACAATCTAGAATCACGATTAGAAATAATGACTTTTGGTAAATCATGATTAGTAAAAACATTTTTCAAAAACAATTGAGCAACTTGAGATGCAGTTAAAGTTTTCTTGCATGGAATGAAATATGCTTGTTTGCTGAACCTGTCTACAACAGTCCAAATCATATCATGGTTAGCTTTAGTGTTAGGTAGACTAGTGATAAAATCCATTGAAATCTATTCCCATGGTCATGATGGAATAGATAATGGCATTAGTAAACCATATTGTTTACCATGGTGTCTTTTAACTTGTTGACAAACTAAGCATTCAGATACAAAATTAGATACATCAGTGTCCATATGTGGCCAATAAAAATCTTCAGTGATGAATGTACGCAAAGTAGATATAATTCCTCTATGACCTTGATATGGAGGACAATGAATTTCATGCAAAACAAACGATCGAAATGGAACAGTCACACATAATCTTTTTTCATAAAACATGAATCCATTAGTGTAAGACAATGAATCAATAGGAATCCAATTATTTGCAACTAGTTTATTCCAATCAGCTTGAAAAGTAGGATCTTGATGATAAGTATCTTTCATAGGGATAAGGGAATCAAATGATATCACATAAATATTGTGAATTGTCGGTCTTCTACTCAAAGCATCAGCTACAACATTCTCTTTTCCAGGTTGATATTGTATAAGGGGATGAAAAATTTGAATAAAAGCAGCCCATTTAATGTGTCGGTCAAATATTTGTGGTTGACTAAGGAGATATCTAATGCTTTGTTGGTCAGTTTTAATCATAAATTCAAATCCCATTAAGTAATGTTTCCATTGACGTAAGGCTTGTACTACAGCTAGCAATTCCTTGTCATAGGTAGAATATTTAAGTTCAAATGGTTTAAGTTTACAGCTAGAGTAGGCTATGGGATGAGAATCTTGCATAAGGACAGCTCCTATTCCAGATCCACTAGCGTCAGTAACTACTAAAAAGAATGGTCTATTGAAGTCAGGTAGTTGTAGTACAGGAGCATGAGTTAAAGCATGTTTCAATAAATCAAAGGATTTTTATTGATTGTCAGACCAGTTATACACAATACCTTTCTTTAAAAGTTTTGTCAAAGGTAATGCAAGTAATGAGAAATTCCTTACAAACTTTCTGTAAAAGCTAGCAAGACCTAGAAAAGAACGTAATTCATGCACATTTTTGGGTATGGGCCAATTTAAAATTGCTTCTATCTTTTTTAGGGTCGACTTTAATACCTTCTGATGAAATAATATGTCCTAGATATTCAATTTCTATTTGGAAGAATTCACTCTTTTCTGGATTAGCATATAATTGATTGTCTTTTAACAACTTAAAAACTAAAGACAAATGTTCATAATGCTCATTCTCATTTTTACTGAAAACTAATATGTCATCAAAGAAAGCTATGACACAATGTTGATGTTTCAAGAATATGTGATTCATCATACGACTAAATGTGGCTGGTGCATTAGTTAAACCAAAAGGCGTAACCAAAAATTTATAGTGTCCAAATCGTGTTCTAAATGCAGTTTTGAATATATCAGATTTGTCCAATCTTACTTGATGATATCCAGATTTAAGATCTATCTTACTGAATATGGCAGATCCTTGTAGTTTATCCATAAGATCATCTATCCTAGGAATTGGATATCTATTCTTAACAGTAATTTTATTTAGGGCACGATAATCAATGCACATGTGATAAGTATTATTTTTCTTTTTCACTAATAAGACAGGTGCTCCAAATAGAGAACTACTAGGTCTAATTAATCCTCTGTTAAGTAATTCTTCTATTTGGTTTTGAATTTCTTTCTGTTCAATTTGGTTATGTTTATATGGTGCTTTACATGGTGGTTGTGTTCCAAGAATTAAATCTATCTTATGATCTTCAGGACGTGAAGGTGGTAATCCAGGTGGTAAATCAACAGCAAAATAATCTTGAAATTGGACAAGAAATTGTGTATGCCTAGGATGCATCTGTTTTTCTTTAGCTTGAATTTCATTCACCCATATTAAATAAGATTTGCTATTTTTACGTAATGCATGTTTAGCTTGAGTATGAGTAAGTAGTGGAAAATTATTGGAAGCATGCATACCATGCAATGTAATTTGTTTTACTTGAAAATAAATTTTAATTGAATGCGTAGAATAATCTATATCAGGATTGTATTGATGACGCCAAGGCATTCCTAAGATAATGTCACTAGATTGTAAAGGTACAACTAAGAAATTTCTTCGTTCAGTATATTCACCAATTTTAATTTCTAAATTATGCACCTCTTGTGTTCCATTATATCTTGTTCCTAGGAATGCAGCCTTGATGTGATAATGTGTAGAAACAATGTGTAAATTCAATTCTTTGACTAATTTTGTAGAAATAAAGTCATGTGTGCTCCCATCATCATGTAAAATAGTATTTTCTTTACCATGCACAAAACATTTCATTGTTAACAAAGAATGGGGAGTTGGCATACCTGGCAAAGTATTCGAAGTAGTACCAATGGCGTCATCATCTTCCGTAAAGTCCGGCATTTCCTCACGTTCTTCATCCTCTATTGCTCCCAAATAATTGATATGTACGGATGGATTTTTGGATTCGCAATTGGCTGCTAGATGTCCAGGTTGATGACATTTGTAACAAACTATGGGTTTTTCTTTGGATACATTATTGGTAATGGCAGGAAGTTTAGGAATATTGGGATTTGACTGTGGGGATGGCTTAGGGTTTGGATTTGTGTTTGATGGTAAGGCAGGTGGTCGTGTCCAAGATTTACGGAATGAAGATGGGAGAAAACGACTTTGATTGAATCTTCGAAACTTTGAATTGAATTGTTTGGAACCAAAGTTACCATTAGTTGGAAATTGTTGTGGTCACTTGTCTCGTCCGCGAATCTTGTCTTCAGTGTCATGAGCCAAGGAAATTGCATCTTCAAGGGTTGTTGGCTTGAACATATTGACTTCCGCATAGAAATGTCCAAGTAGGCCAGACATAAACTTGCGTTTATGAGTTGCTTCAGGTACATCTTTGAGCATACGTAGTTGCAATAGGGCATTCTAGAAACGTTCAGTGTATTGGGAAATAGGTTCACAATCCCTTTGTTGTAGAAGATCCCATTGCTTGATGGCTTTTTCATGGAATTGAGGAGGAAGGAAATTCTGCAAAAATTTCTTTTGGAAAGTCTCCCAAGTAGTGGGACAATCAACGCTCTTGCGGACCACAGTTCACCATAAGGATGCTTGATCAACTAAATGGTTAGTGACACATTTAATTTTGTCTTTCTCAGCATATGTTTCTTCATGGAAGTAATCATAAAATTGACTGATAAAAGCAAGTACAGTCTTTCCATCGCGTGATGCATTGAAAGTATGAAATTTGAAGTTTCTTTTACTTATCTTTATTTCTTTGCAAATGGATTGGGCTTCAAGTGTTGCATCGATGGTACGTCGTATAAGATCTTTGGGTTGCGATCCATCTTGGTTGGTGGTAGATCATTGCAAATTGGCCAATTGAACTTGCAAAGCTTGTCGGGCTCTTCATTCTTCTTCGAGCTGCATCATAATCAAATCCAACTTTTGGTCCATTGTTGGTTCGGGTAGGTCACATTCAGCCATAAGATCGTCCATGTTTTATTCAATCATCTTGCAAAATTCCAAAAGACCTTACACTCTTGAAATCTTATTAGCGAGATGAGCGTAGCTCAAAGGCGGGTTTACAAGGCTTGTATATTTTGTTTGGCTTTCGTAGTCTTTCTCCTTTACAATTGCGGTATTCGTTGTCACAACCGTCTTCCAAGAGAATAGTGTTGCGTAGAAACTGCGTAACTGCATATAGTCTGTGTGTGAACTTCTGTTCTTGCTGAAACTACTTTAGCAAGTCTGCAAGTATGAACAGGGACTTCCAAAGAGCAATAGACTGATTTGTGTGCTTCTGAGTACGAACTGCCTTTATGATAGTTGCTGAAGATGATTTGTAGGACTTAAGTAGCTTGGATAACTTGGAGGACTTAAAGCTTTAAGATTTTTTGATTAAGCGTGGATTTAAAGGACATGAGTATGTCCTTGCCAGCATCGACGGCGGGCAATACATACTGCCGCTGCAGGAGCAAAAAGTCGCTTAATTAAGCTTTTTTTTAATAAGCTTAGTAATTTTAACCTTAAAGCTTTGAAAGCTTGGGCTATGGAAGATTTCCTTATCTGTATCACGACGACTTGTTGAAGGAAGTATCCGCGTGTTCCTCCGCCTACAGAGGCTGGTGTCTCGCAATCAGAGGGTGTAGAAGGGGGTTCTTGATTGCCAGGAACATGCTAGTATCGACCGTTCGCGACGAGACTGATTGTAGAGCTTGATCGTTCCAGGAACTCTGCCTTCGCGCGAGATGGTAAGCAATTGGAAGCTCTCAATCTCAGCTTCGCTCTGATACCACTGTGCACAGATCGGACGCTGTATGCGCGCGCAATGAGCGTCAGAAGGTCCGCAAGAACAAAAGAACTCTACTTTTTACACAAAAACCAGTGAAGAAAGCTTGCACGACATGAACAAGAGACCAATTGGGTGCAATCTCCCCCCATGCCTTGTGTGAGCGCTCCACAAAGCATGTATTTTATATATTACTCATCTTCAAGCTCAAATAATAGCCCAATTTATAAAATAGCACGCTTTAGCTTTTGAGTTTGCTTTTGTGCCAATAAAGAATTAAAGCTAATGGGCGCCCAAGAAGTCAGGCGGTACCCAAATACAATGTCCAATACAAGTATTTAAATTCATATTCAAGCTCAAATAATAGCCCAATTTACAAAATAGCACGCTTTAGCTTTTGAGTTTGCTTTTATGCCAATAAAGAATTAAAGCTAATGGGTGCCCAAGAAGTCATGTAGTACCCAAATACAATGTCCAATACAAGTATTTAAATCGTGCACCCATGCGCATATAAAAATAATAAATAACTATCAAGCGCTTTGATAAATAAGCGTGACAAAATATAGGCGCCATGCCTAAGATACACGCCCATAAAAAATTGATGATAATTTGAATACACACTATCCTCCAATGCTTCCCAATTCCACCGCTGCTTGCTCTACACATCAATTGAAGCATTCACAATTGTTAGAAAAATAATACAATTAAACCGACAAAAGTGAATACCTAGCAGTCTTCAGCTACATAAATAAATTGGTTAGAAATCAATCCTAACCGAAATTTATTATGAGTGCGCACTCTAAACTCATAAACGTTTATTAATTTAAATATGTATTTTGTGGAATCACCCATGTACACATAAAATTACAAAATTCCCGAAAAGGATAGGTGTCCCCATTGACTTCTCGCACAAAGAATCCACTTTGTATATGAGCCCCGGTAATAATAAAATTTTACGAAATCCACCGCAAAACCTCATGGAATCCACCGTGGAATATGCCTCCTGGCATCATTGGGTGCATGTACTTTTGAACCGCCTCTTCATGGACGCAAAATGGCTATCCCATAGGCACTCCACCGTCAAAACCATCAAGATGATGTGCGGAAAATACTTCACCCTTATCTTTCCCCAATCCACCCTTCTTGACTCGGACCACTAGCTTTCCTCATCAATGATAAACACCTCTTAGTCTCATTCTGAGACAAGAGCTGTAATAGAGCTCGCCGCCAACCCTACCAAGATATTATGGAGAGCACCGAGGTTCTAAAAAAGGAAGAGTATCCCACCTTGTAGAGTGGAAAAGGCCAAGTCCTTGAAAAGGACAATTAGCTCCACTACCCATTAACTAAACAAGCAAGACCCCCACCATAGGAGCCCGTCATCCCAGTCCCCTAAGAAATCTAGCTCTGCCACCAACCTCTATGCAAAACTCACCCTCCTCAAATCAAAGGGCCAAAAGTTCCCAAGGGAGGAGGAGACCATAGATGTCACCAATATCCCCATCCCCACTTCTTTCCTCACTAGTCCTGATGGCACCTCCCTTGTGCCCACAACAACCCTCAATGCCAACTTGTCCCAACAGCTCATCATCATCCCATTCTAGTTTAGCTGGGAGATGGCCCACTAGTCATTGAACTTCATCAATGGGTTCTTGACCCAACAATAACACCAAGAGCATGATGTGGTGGCCCAAGTGGATCACCTCAAGAAGGCCAACAACGCCATCTTTGTTGATAACTTCAGCAAAAGGATACCACTCTCTTTCGGAGCATTTCCAAAGGTTGAAGGTGTGCCAATTCATGCAATTGGCCTTTACTAATGATGTCAAGAACAAAGCACAGTAGTTGGAGCAGGAGAATGTCTTCACCCAATCCCACATAGTAGGCACAGAGAATTTGGATGGCATGACCCCACTCTCCTTGGGGATCATTGTAGAGCTTCGTGTGATTACAAAGTAGAGTTGCTGGATAGATGGAAGAAACTTTGATGAGAACTCTAGGCCACCATGAATGAATCTCTCTCATCTCCTACCTTTGCCCAACAAACTGGATGTTGATTGCCCAAACTACGCCCCTACTTATCCATAGACCTCTATGCCTTTTCCCCATCCATCACAGCACATCCATAGCACCCCTATCAGCTCCATTTTCTCTCACTTTCACTTTGCATAATACTCTATGGCTAAGTTCAAACTCATTATCCTGAATCATCCACACTCTCAATCCTTTCAGACCACTCACCCCCACTAGTGAACCTAGTAGACAAGGCCATACATCCCCTATTCATTGACAAAGTTAAGTAGGTTACCAAAAATGAGTTTTTAAGCACAAAAGATGCATCATCACCCACCACGACCCTTGAATTCTTCATAGGCACTAGTTCCACTCACTACAAGTGGAAGCTTGTGGTGGAGCACTACATGGTGTTGGAGCAACAAAATGCAAAAGCGGTTGAGTGGATCCACGTGCTTCAACTGCCAGTGCTAGACTTTAATCGAGACTAGAATGCAAAATCCAAACTTCTTTTGCAACACATCTTAGAGGAAGAGTGGGCTAGAGTGGCCCAGGCCATGAAGAAGGCAAACATTCCCCATCTGACCTAGGATTCAATAGACCCATGCCCTGTTGTGAAGCATTGTTGAAGTGCCCACTGACTATATAGCCCAAAGCCAGAGTCAAACAAGCATTGTGTGAGAATCCAAAGACAAACTCTCCAAATCCAGATGACTTGGGCTAGGATCAAGGTGGCAATGATCCCAATCCTAATGATCCACTCTTTGAAAATACATCTATTCCTACCTTTGACATCATGAAGTTGGCAAGTATCACTCAACTTTGGGCCCACCTGGCCCTCTTCCTTAAGCATTGGCACTGGATCCATGCCCTCCTAAGTGCCAAGTTTTGTCATAAACTTGAACTAGAAGGAGTCCAAGGCCCACCTTGTTTGGATCACCTTTGAATGGGACAAGCTGCACCAGCAAATCTGGTTTGATGCCATCTATCTGGAGAAGCTAATGGTGGAGCTCATCTATCACAACATTCTACAGCCCCTCCTCTAGACTCACATGGATTTGTGGCTGCAATAGCACCACCTCTAGTACACCTCTCTCTCACCACTCCGCCATCCATCTCTCATCCTAGTAGCACCTTGACTTTGGTCACCCACCTAATCCCAATCCCCCACCTTCTCCTACCTCCCCTTCCACCTCCAAACCTTCTTGCCCCACCTCCACCACACTGGTAGATTGATGATGCACCCAACATAGAGGATGATGGTGACAATAGCAATTAACTTTGTAGGTCCGAGTCCACCATGCATGCCAGTGTCAAAGGCAGTGGTAGTTAATGACCTTTAAAGCCAATATCCACCAGCAGTGCATTAAGGTGTTGATAGGTGTAGAAGCAATAAAGACTACCTAGTAGGGTACATGGGCAGAGAGAATGTCTCGCTACATGTAGCGGCCTATATAAAGGAAGGGATCAAATCATTGTTGTTGTTGTTTGAGCATACGCATAGCCCTAGAGGTCAAGTATCAAAGGGTTCTCTTGCTTCACTACCATATCCTTCTAGAGTCCCTTCTACCACATGAGTGCTCTATTAGTAGAGCCTATATTGTATCATCTATATTCACTACATTTATCTTTTGGTGTTTGATCTATTTGTATCATCTATAGTCACTATATTTATCTTTGAGTACATTCAGTCTTTGATATATTTGTTGTTGTGGTTACACCTTGCTTTGGAACCCAAATAGTGAATATTGAAAGTAATGTCAATGTCTGCCTATGTCAATTCTTAGTATGCCCTATAATCTATCATATGGAAATAGTGCTTGGAAAACGAATTACACATGCCTATCTATTTGGAAAAAAAACACCAAAACCTTATAAAGTAGAAGTGCAATTTCCTAGGACCATTGTTAGTCAACTAAAAGAATTATCCAAAAAAGAGAAACCATCCTGAAAGCAAGACACAAAAGAGTAATAGCCCTATGTTGCTTAATCTAACAAGCTAGATGCTAAAGGAATACCAACTCAACTTTCTAAGGCTTATCAACAACAATCTTAGGAATGTTTGACTCTATAATAGAAGCTACCCAATTTAGTTCTACTCCTAATCTGGTCAAGGATCCAAGTCAATAGTCACTCTTAATGGTTGATGCCCCAAATTCATTAAACATGTACCTTATAATTCTTAGGTGAGAGTAGGATTAGAACAGTCTTAGTTCTTAGTTATGACCACTTTGCCCCACTCAACCAGGGAGCATGCCTTTTTTTTCTCTAGCAAAATTGATGCATCACCCAAGTTTGAAGGTAGAACCAATGTTTAAATTTAAAAATTCATGCATATGATTTTCTCAATTATTGCCTACCACACCAAGCCTAAAATCTAATTTGATCAAGACATCTCTTTTAAAAATGGAAAAAGAGATGGCACATCCCAATTTTAAAGGAAAAATCAATGTTCAACTTTAAATATTCAGGCAAATGTTTTTTTCAATTGTTGCCACCACACCAAGCCTAAAACCTAAGTTGATTAAGATAACTCTTAGGAAAATGGCAAAAGAGATGGCATAAAAACAAAATCTATATTTGACTAAGTCTTCAAGAACTCAATGGTACCATGACCATCATTTCTTGTCTCTTCAAATAAGCTAAAGTTAGCATTTATCCAAAAAGTAACGAGTCTTCACAATAATACCAATGCCATGGAAATAATAAGAGTATATGTATATTTGTCACTCATTGATTGTTGATAAACTCATGTGGCTCATCTTGAAAGACATTGTTAAGGATTTGATGTTGATTCCATTGATTCACACTAAACTTTTCCAAAAGAGCATCGAAGAGATGTAATAACTAGAACAAAAGGTAGAGGGATGAAGCCCACTTAAAATAAGAATGGTGTGAAGGCTACGCTTCAATTTCCCAATTCGGAAGCTATCTAATGACAAATGTTGAATAAAGGGATGCTATCAAAACTTCCAAGTTCAATCCAACTTACATTGCACCAACTTGCCGTAGAGTATTAACAATAATATCATGATGAATGGAAAACTCCAATAGCACCCCTTGCTTGATAAAGCATTGATAGAGAAAGAGCTACATATTTCCAGTTGATTCTTGTGTTAGGATAATATAATTTTTGATGTTTTCATTTACATCCAACAAGACATATACTTAAGACACAATATAGGCCGCCATCATGCACTAAAGACACAATAAAAGACATGTACTTAAGACACAATACAACCAAAGCTGAGGATATGGAGATCTTGAAGAAAAAAATTGGTTATGGCATAAGTAGCTCTCCAAGGAGGATCAAATATAAACTTATAGGGATATTGGACACACCAAATGGGAGATCATCAATATAAGCTTTACTATAGTAGCCACATTAAGAGAGCCATCCACTTCTAGTGTTATATTGAAAGAGCTAGAGAAAGAACAACAATGGCATTAGATCCATCCCTAATGGCTCCTCCACCACCAACTTATGATGACTAGTAAACATGGAGCTAAAAGATAGATTGTAGAAGCAGAGTGAGGAGCACCGTCACAAAGAGATTTTGCAAAGTTACCACAACCAGACCCAAAGGTAGTAAGCAAGATGATTAGGACTTTTAGATCCACTATCTAATTGATATCCCATTAGAGATGAAAGAAGGAGAAGATCAAGATGAGTGAAAAGTTGAGGAGACGTACTTGCCTTAGCAAGGCTATAGAAGGTAGTATTGAGTGCTCACTCAATCCCTCCCCATGATCAAGACTATTTTGATCTCATCAAAAGCATAGACCTAGTTGGTTGGTCAGACTTTTGAGTGTATCTTTCATTGGTGTGTAAGGTCATATCAAATAGGATCATCTTGTGGTTCTTAAAACTAAAGGTCTTCGAGTAGCAATCTAGCATCTATCGAAGAAAGGTCATTTTGCAACCAATCAAATGTGAGAGTAGACTAACAACACACTTGGTTCAAAAAGAGTATAAAATAAGGAGGAGCTGAGCATCAACCTCCCTACCATACCATAGTCACACATATGACTTAAAATGGTGTTAACTAGGGTTTATGAATTTTCCTAAGTGGTCAATGCATTTGGCCCTATCCTACCATCCTATTAAAAAGCTAGTAGAATAATTAGGTCCACCCTCCCACAAGATACACCCATCGAGGGTAGTGTTCACTTGCTTTTTATCAACATGCCCAAGGCTTACATTAGTTTTCTAATTAGTTCTAGCATGTTGTGTGAAGATATACAACCAACTTTCTCATTTAGATGCTTTCAACAAGGTTCCTTCCCATAACTAAGGCACAAAAAGAATGGTAAAAAAACCCTTTAAAACTAGTAGTCTTTTATTCCAATCAAGTCATTACTGTCATATGTGCCCTCTACAAGGCATGAATCACACTACTTGTTGGGTTCCACTTTTCCCTTATCAAGAATAGACCTTCCAATAATGTACATAGGAATATCAAGGGGTCTTTCACTCATAACAATGAGGTTATTATTTTGACAAAAGCCTATTGGCTTCCATCCCACCATAGGAGTGAAGCTTTGGCATGTGGATGACCACTTGCATTAGGCATTAGCTAGTGCATTGGGTGGACATGGCTCTTAGAGGGGAGGTCACAAGCACCACACTCAATATTGACCAATTGTTCAAACATTAAATCAATATATATTCATGAATCAAAATAAGGCAAAAAATCTAGCATAAATCCTAAAGGAAAACGGTCCTTCCCTAAGGAAAAAACTTATTTCAAAGTAGTCTATAATTTATGCCATCCTTCAAGATACATTGCTCAAGCACATTTCTAAGTAGTTTTTTAGATACAGAGCATTAAACAATCCACATTATTGAAAGACTAATAATTTAACAAATTTGTTGTTGACAAGGTGTCAATTCAAATTAAACTACAATTTTGTTTTCTACATTCAAGATGGTTTTATAGTCCCATAATTCTATTTGAGTAGATTTTGGTGTAACATTGGTGGATGTTTTGTAAGGTTGGTTTCAAGGTCAAGTTTTGGCCATTAGCAACTTTTGGTTCATAGATTTAATTTTAGACTTCCATTCATAAGCCATAGAGTTAAGGTAATAGCTAGCTCTATTCTCAATGGCTATAATTTAATTGTGTTTTGTGGAAACATTTTTCTCCTTGGTTAAGAGCTTTTTGTGGATTTAAAATACCATGAGACTTCTATCAAACTTTGATAGTTTTTGCATTTCCTTTCAAAGATTCTAGATAAGTATGGCCTTTATTTTATGTAATTTAAGGGGTTAAGCTTTTAACTTCCAATTTATTGATATAATAATTTGTAGGAAATAAATTACTATCTCACTAGAATAGATGGCAAAGACACCAATGATTATTTCCAACACACCTATTGTCATTTGAGGTAGAAAAATGAATGTAAGGGCAATGTAGACTCTAGACAAAGAAAATTATTTTTTATTATTTATATGTAGTATGAAAGTGTGTGTGTATATGTGGATACATACATACATACATGTGTGTGTGTGTGTGTGTGTGTGTGTGTGTGTATAGATACCTATATACATAGATATATGTGTGGAGAGAGAGAGAGAGAGAGAGAGAGAGAGAGAGAGAGAGAGAGAGAGAGAGAGAGAGAGAGAGAGAGAGAGAGAGAGAGAGAGAGAGAGAGAGAGAGAGAGAGAGAGATAGAGAGAGAGAGAGAGAGAGAGAGAGAGAGAGAGAGAGAGAGAGAGAGAGAGAGAGAGAGAGAGAGAGAGAGAGAGAGAGGCGAAGGGACGAAGAGAGGGAGGGAGAGAAGGTAGAGAGAGAAGAGGTGGAGGGAGAAGAGAGAGGAGAGAGAAAAGAGTAGGGACATAAGAAGAGGATGTAGAGAGAGCATATGCCTAGAATAGCAAATGCGAGGCGTAGGTGATTAATACTCTAGGTGTAGTCTAGGGGTATACTTAGCCCACACCTAGCATATCCTGAGCATAGTGTACACCTTGTGTAGTCTAAGTGTACACTTAGCCTACACATGGTGTGAATTTAGCCTACACTATGTGTATGCTATGCTAAGGGTACTCTAGATATAAGCTTAATGTATACATGTACATAAGCTAAGTGTATGCTTAGCCTTAGTGTAGTGTAGCACATCCTTAGGATAATGTACACTTAGCCTACACCTAGCATGCCCTTAGCTTAGCTAATACTACTTAGCATATGCTTACCCTAAATTTATATTTATAATACTAAGAGGATTGTTATGAAGTTGCATGTGTTTAATGTCTTGTATGTGAAAAAGTAGACATGAGTACTTACATATATCATCATTGGGGAGATCTAACTTCATGGAGTTTTGTCTTCTATTATTAGTTAAAATTTATAGTCACACATGGAAAAGTTTCTCCAGCATATCCTCATGTTAGTAACCTAACACACCAATGAATAATATCATGCCACATCTCCAAGGCACGAGTGGATGCCAATTCATGTAAAGCTCAAGATCTCAACACTCCCCCTCAAACTTAGCATGAGCTTGTGAACTCCAAGCATAGTCTTGAAGCATCAAAGTTTTTTAGATCCCAAGGCCTTCATAAAAATATCGGCAATTTGATTCTCTATGCTAACATAAACTAGGTCAATATCACTTGCTAGAACCCACTCTTGAATGAAATGGTAATGGACCTCTGTGTTTTTGGTCCCCACATGATAGAGTGGGTTCCTAACCAATTGAATATTGTTAAGGTTCTCACAATAGATGATGACCTTCTTATCCACTTGCATCCCCAAATCACCAAGTAGCTTGTGTAACCAAGCTACCTCTCACATGTTGCAATTGTAGCACCTCTATACTCTGCCTCTACTGTGTACTAGACAAGGCAATTGTTGATTGTTTCTTCCACTCCAAGCAACAAAAACATAAACTACTTGTAGATCTCCTATTTGAAATACTACAAGCCCAATCTGAATCTATGTAACCATACAAGTCTAATGGTACACTTGCACCATAGAATAAGGCATAGTCCAATGTGGACTTGACATAGCACAATGTGCATCATATTGCATCCAAATGTGGATTCTGTGGAAGTTGCATAAACTAACTCTCCAAATCAATTGTATAGTTTAGGTCTGGCCTAGTAATCATCAAATAGATAAGGGTGCCCACAATCTTCTGATATATAATGTCATCCTCAATCAAGTCACCCACATGTGCACTAAGCTTATCGTTAACATCCAAAGATATATAGATAGGTTTGCAATTAGCCATACCATACTTCTTCAACATATCCAATGCATACGGTCTCTATAACAACCATATACCCATTGGAGTCATGATAAGCTCTATACTGAGAAAGTAGCACACCTCTCCTAAATCCTTCGTATTAAGTTCAACCTTGAGAAGACCCTTCACATTGTCAATCTTTGCCTCAGTATCATCCACAATGATTAGATCATCCACATATAGAGTAATGACTACACTACATGCATCACTTTCATACACATAGAGTGAGTGATCAGCCTATGCTCTGTGAAATCCAATGCTGACAAGGTATTCTGCAATCTTTTCATGCCATGCCCTAGGTTCTTGCTTCAGCCCATACAAGGCCTTACAAATTCTACATACATAATTTTGATGATTCTCATTCACATAACCAGGTATCTACACCACATAAACTTCCTCTTGCAAGTCTCCCTATAAGAAGGAATTCTTAACATCTATTTGATGCATGATCCAACCTTTTGATATAGCCATTGCTATGACATCCCTTATAGTGGCCATTTTAGCCATTGGAGTAAAGGTCTCCTCATAATCAATACCATGAATGTGCTCATACCCTTTGGCAACCAACCATGCCTTATAGTCCTCAATAGATCCATCCTATTTATGCTTGACCTTGTAAACCCATTTGTAGCCAATAGCTTTCTTGCCTTCAGGTAACGTCACTAACTCCCATGTGTTATTATCCATACGTGCAACCATTTTTTCATCCACAGCATGATCCCAATACTCATTATCCACTACATCCTCAAAATAAGTGGATTTCAAATCCTGCACAACCTTAGCCATGTACACATAGTGATGAGCTGCATAGCTATCATATGTCAATCATTGCATTGGCTTTCTCACTCTACTTGACCTGCATGGATCTGGATCCCTACCAAGTGCCTTAGAATCCTCTTTTTCCTTGTGCACACCACATGTTTTAATAGATGGAATCCCCAACTCCTCATCCCAGCTTTGCTTAGAGTCATCTGAATCAACATCAACATGAGAGAATCTGATGATACACGAGAGAATCTAATGATACATCTATCACCATAGGTAAGTCCCCAACCTTCTCTTTACCTTTTCTTAACATATATGATGTACTTGGTGGATTAACTTGTGAACTTAATCTACCACTCCATGGTCTATCAACAAAACCATAATTAGGAGACTCTTGTGGTCCACTGAATGTTTGAGAGAATGTTGACTTGTTTTCTACACGAACACTCTCATGCTCATCAATCCCCATTGCATTCTACACATTACTATACCATCTACTCATTTCATAAAAAACAAACTCCCTACTAACTCTCAGCTCACTTGTGAAGCAAGGTTGTAACATCTATATCCCCTTTTTTCAAGAGAATATCCAACAAATACACATTTTTTTGTTGTGGGATCCAATTTATTGTGCAACTCATCAGGAATATGCACATAAGCAATACATCAAAATACCTTCAGATAGGATAGATTTGTCTTTCTGCCTGTAAAACTCTCTTTGGGTGTCACACCATGTACATTAGAAGTGGGTGCCTTATTCATAATATGTACGTCATTAGAAAGTGCTTCAGCCCAATAGTTATGAGGTAAGTTTCTTTTTTACATCAACACATGATCCACTTTTGCAATATACCTATTTTTTTTTGCTTAGAAAATCCATTTTGTTGCAAAGTATATCTACATGTATACTGCCTCTCTATACTATTTCTCTGAAAAAAATTAAAAAACTCATTAGAGAGATTCTCCTCCTCCATTCGACCTTAGCCATTCAATATGCAGTCATGTCTCCTTCTCAACTAAAGCCTTAAAGCTTTTAAAGTGAATAAACACCTTGTTGGAAGAGAGGGAGAGAGACAGAGTGGAGTGGAAGATGAGCCTCAGCTCATTGTTGTTCTTCTTCCATTATTCTTCCATCATACTAACTGAAAGAGACTTACACACATAGGTATGACTAACCAAGACTAATTGTGGTTAAGTCACTAACTACACTGACTTATTGAATGTCACACACATGTACAGTTGTATCCAGCTAATGTCGGTCACACACATAAAGATAGATTGATTGAAGAGTAATAGGAGCTTGATATTCTAACACTCACCCTCAAGCTCAAACCATTTGATAAACTCCAAGTAGTTGTCTAAAGTATATGAACTTTTCTTTACCAAGAGACTTGGTAAATATATCTACTACTTGGTCTTCAGTTTCACATGAATCAAGTCAATATGTCCTGTAAGAACCATTTCTATGATGAAATGGTAGTGAACCTCAATATGTTTGGACCTAGCATGGTAAACAAGATTGCTAGCCAACATAACACTATTGAGGTTATCACAATGCAATCTCACTCTGCTTTCCAGCTGTATTCCCAAGTCTTTCAGCAGTTTCATCAACCAATCTGCTTCGCAAGCCGCTAAGGCAGCTCCTCTGTACTCAGCTTCTATACTAGACAATGTAATAGTAGGATGTTTCTTACTCTGCCAATTGATCATACTGCTGCCTAGTCCAAATGCATAACCACTGGTTGACCTCCTATCATAGGCACAACCAGCCCAATCAGCATCAGCAAACCCTGTCAAGTCAAGAGATTTTCCATATGCATAAAGTAGCCCATAATCTGTAGTACCCTTTACATATCTCATGATCCTCTTGATTGCATCTAAATGTGGTTTGCAAGGCTTTTGCATGAACTGACTAATCAACCCCACTGCATAACATAAGTCAGGACGTGTAATAGTCAAGTATATCAGGATGACCACCATTTGTCGATACATAGTCACATTCTCTATGTCATTTCCAACATCAATCTATAGCTTGACATTCAGAGGTGTCTCCATAGGCTTGCATTCATCCATACCATACTTTTGTAACATGTCATGAGCATACTACTTCTGTAGCAGCCATATACCTTGAGGCATAGAGACTACCTCAATCCCAAGAAAATACTTTAGTTCACCAAGGTCTTTGACTCTGAATTTAGCTTGTAAACATGATTTAATTTCAGCAATGCCCTCTTCATCATCTCTAGTTATGATAAGATCATCTACATAAACCACTAGAAACACATATCCATGATTTGTCTTCTTCGTGAATAGACTATGATCTGCATCACCCAATCTAAATCCATGTTGCTGTAAATAACTATTGATCCGAGCATTTCGTGCTCTAGGTGCCTGTTTCAGTCCATATGAAGCCTTTTTCAACTTACATATATGTATAGGAAAGTCCGGGTGAACATAGCCTTTGGGCTGCTCCATATATACTTCCTCAACCAAATCACTGTTCAAGAAAGCATTCTTGACGTCCATTTGCCATAATTTCCAGCCTTTGCATGCCACCAAAGCAATGACAGTTCTGATTGTTGTCATTTTAGCCACCGGACTGAAAGTCTCCTCATAGTCAAGGCCATATTGTTGTGCATACCCTTTTTGCAACCAACCTGACCTTATAGCATTCTAACAAACCATCTGACTTTCACTTAACCTTCATACACCCATTTGCAGCCAATGGGGACTTTGCCTTAACACAACTCAACCAATTCCCATGTCTCATTTTTAGCCAAGCCTACATACTCCTCATCCATGGCAGCACATCAATTATCACCTATAATTGCATCATCAAACTTTGTAGGTTCTTTGTAACCTATCACACTAGCCATATATGCATAATGGCAGGCTGAATAACCAATGTATGTAAACTTGTCAACTAGTTTTTTGACTCTCTCAGATCTCCATAACTGTGGCTCACTTTGAGCTTGCCTCTCATGAGGTGGTGCATAATGACTCTGCCTTGCTCCATGTGTCATAATAGATGAAATTCCCAACTCACTATCCAAATTGTCACTGTTAGATGACTCATAACCTGTTGTAAAAGTGGACCCATCACATCCTCAAGCATCTTTTATTTTCCCTTATCCAATATCCCCCTCACTGACATATCCATGTCAATGAATGTAGGAGTAGGACTCCGCAAGCGTCTTGACCAATGACTTACTATAGGTGACCCATCACCTGTAGGACCACTCATAGATGTACTCAATGTAGGTGTATTTTCAACATTACTAGTGCTTGCTAATCCATCAATAGCCACTGCAATAGGATTACCATACCACAATGCCGACTCATTAAAAAAACATCTTTGCTACATGTGTAGATGGTACATAACACTTGTAAGCTTTCCAGTCTTGTGCATAACCAAGGAACACACTCTTGACAGCTTTAGGATCCAATTTTTTCCTCTTTTCATCAGGAACATGCACATATGCAATGCTGTCTACCTTCAAGTGCAAAATGCCAGGCTTATGACCATACAACCTTTGATGTGGAGTTACATCATGAATCCCTGCTATAGGGTTCTATTTAGCACATAGATAGCAGTCACTATTGCTTCAGCCCAATAACCATTTGGCAAACTCTTCTCATCTAGCATAGCTTTTTCCGATTCCATCGGTACCCTAATTTTCCTTTCTGCTACACCATTTTGCTGCAGTGTACAGTTGCAAGTTTACTGTCTTCTGATCCCATGTTTAGCAAGGTACCTGTCAAAGTAATTAGAAACATATTCTCCACCTCCATCAGATCTAAGACATGAAATTTTACAACTCAACTCATTTTTAACATGCTTCTTGAAGTCCTTGAATGCAAAAAACACATCATCCTTATGTTTCAGTATGTAAAGCCAAGTATACTTGATGAAATCATCAATGAAGGATACATAGTAACGAGCACCACCAAACAAAGCATTATGAGACGGATCCCATATATCTAAATGTACCAATTGCAAGGGTCGTGAGCTATTCTATACATGTCTCATAAATGGAAACCATGCTTGCTTTCCAAATTGGCATGCATCACATACATGTCCAAAGTCATGATACTTGAACTTAGGCAGTCCAAGCACAATCTCCTTCTTCTGCATAGATTTCAGCTTTTGTACATTCACATGGCCAATCCGCTTATGCCATATCTCAACATCCCATATAGCACCATCATCATGTGCAAACATGGCTGCTTTCAATTCTGGAATTGATGCATCAAGAGTAAACATTCTGCCATCTCTTCAGCCTCTATCAATCAATTTGCAGCCATTACCATATTCTTCAACAAAGCATCCATCTCTATTAAATCTCACCTGTAGATTCTATTCTACCATCTATCCAATTGAGAAAAGATTCTTGGTTATTGTAGGTACACGTAGTACATCATGCACGCTCTTTTTCTTGCCATCAAGCATCAACAATGGAACAATTCTTGTGTATTGAATGTCATGTTGGGTGTCATCCCTAGTACACACATAACCATGTGAACCTGCAACCATCTCATCAAACCATTCTCCATGGGGTGTCATATGATTTGAAGCTCCTGAATCAATGTACCATCTCTCATCTTTGTTTTGCCTAGATGCATTCTTAGACACATGCTACATGGCAAACAACCTGTCAACCTACTCATCATGAGAACCACTAGAAGATGCATAGTGCCCATGCTGTTTGCTCTTTTCCTTCATATCTCCCTGCTTCTTATAACAATCCTTTGCAATGTGTCCATATTTGCCGTAGTAATGACAGTCCTTATCTCTATTTGACTAATCATTTGACTACCATGAACCAGATCCATCACCTCTACCATGGGGTAATCTTCCCTTGCCTCTAAAGCCGCTAGTTCCACACTGACCCTATGTATTTGTGCCATGCCACGCATTCTGCTGATGTTGTCCACATTGACCCTATGTATTTGTGCCATGCCACGCATTCTGCTGATGTTGTCCATAAGTGTTTCGAGTGTCTCCTTGACCTCGAGAAGAGCCATGGCCTCTGCTGCCTCTACCATGTTGGCTAGAGTAAAGAACAGTGTCTCTACTTTGAGACATAATAGAACATGTATTCAGCCCAAGCTTAACTTCCTCACGCAGCAGCAAAGCAATCAACTCATCCCAATTAGGGGATTCAGCTCTCACAGAAATAGATGTATCAAATACTTTACACTCTTTGCCAAGTCCATTCAATGTCACTGCAATCATATCATCCTCAGATACTAAAGTTCCAATGGTGGCAAGCTGCTCCGTTATGTTCTTGATCTCTATAGTGTAGGCCTAAATGCTTTTGCCATTCCTAGACATGTTATTGAACTATTGCTTTAGCTGAATTTTTCTTGCATGTGTTACATTTCCATAATTCTTCATGAGTATGTCCCATGTATCCTTTGGGAAATTGCATCCAGTAATCTGTATAACCATAGCATCTGATATAAATAAGGAAAACCAATGTAACACCTTGCATGCTCTCTCAGTCCATAGCTTATGAGCCCTTTTCTTATCATTTGTCAGATTCTATTTATGCGTTTCATGTTCAGCCTCATCACCTGTACATAAGTCCCAATAACCTCAGCCAACTAAAAAATTCTTCATATGGAACTTCCATAAAGAAAATTTTTTGTTGTCCATCTTTTCTCCCACAATTTGAGTGATATTGTTAGTGCCTTGAGCATTTGCCATAGTTTCAGCTTAGGTATTTAGTGATGTATACAACCTATAAGTATATGACTCCTTTTCCTACAATTCAGGACTAGTTTCTTGCTATTCATGACAGTTTTCTACAATTCAAGACAGTTTTTCTTACAACCTACTTGCTATAAACTATATTCCAACAATGAAAAAAAACAGTCAACTAAGCATAAACCAAGCTCAAATTAGTTCAAAACATTCTATAGTAGTGGCAAAACATCCCAACAACAAACTATGTCCATACAAGTATTAATGTTTATATTGTATGCAAGTAGCGGTACCAAATACAACCAACCCACTACTATAACTAGCAGTATTTTCTTTGTTAAAACAAGAGTATTTAGACCTCAAAACAGCCCCAAAACATCTCATTCAGTTACCACTCTATGCAGGAGTTGATACATGTCCAACCGGTCAGAATATATTGCATGTATATCAAGTGAATATGATAGGTATCCTTCCTGCAGACAATAACCAGTCAATACCCTGGTAAAACCAACAACAAATTAGTCCAAATTTTGTACTTTTAGCACTCACAATATCCCAAAAAGCATCTACCACTCAAGTGGTATGATCCAAGCATTTGTCACTAGTAAATAAGCATCATAGATACTTCAACCCTATAGGTATATTGTTTCCAAATTCAGGATAGCAACCAATTCACAGTTTCCATCCTACAAATAAGCTCCAAAACTGAGCATTTAACACTCCAATATCATGCTCAAATGCATGATAATAAGGGCATATACATTATTAGGATGAAAGCCATCAATGCCCTAGAATCACCTACTATTTATTGTAGTAAACAGCTAGTTTGCACAGGCCTATGCTAAATATCTCAAAATCTGTGAGAAATTTGAAAAAACTTTCTTCTAAAAAGTTGTAGATCATGTCAAAAGGGTCAGGAATGGCGGGTCGTTTCTCCAAAAACCATTTCTATAGCAAGATATAGCTTTTGCAAAAAAAAGGATGCAAGCACAGTCTCCTTTGATGACATTTTCTTCAGATCTAATGTCTTGATATCAAATGGCCACTGCTAAGCCTTCAGGCTTCAGGAATTCAAGCTCTAATACCATGTTGGAAGAGAGGGAGAGAGACAGAGTGGAGCAGAAGATGAGCCTTAACTCACTATTTTTCTTCTTCCATTATTCTTCCATCATACTAACTGAAAGAGACTTACACACATAGGTATGACTAACCAAGACTAATTGTGGTTAAGTCACTGACTACACCGACTTATTGAATGTCACACACGTGTATAACTGTATCTAGCTAATGTCGGTCACACACATAAAGATAGACTGATTGAAGAGTAATGGGAGCTTGATATTCTAACATACCTTACTTTTCTCACGCATGAAGTAAACCCATACTTTGTGAGTATGAGAATGAAGGAAATATAATACATGCAACCACTCAAAGTTGTAGTCTTTGTAGGACCCCATACATTAAAATGTATCAATTAAAGTGACTTCTTGCATACGTGTTTTTCATGTGGAAACATGTGCCTTGCTTTCTTTTCAAGTTGACATGCTTCACATACTTTGGCCATCCCATCAACTCTAAACTTAGACAAGCCATCCACAATCTATTTTGACTGCATGTCTTTTAGCCGTTACAAATACACATGACTAATTCTCTTATGCCAAATTTTAATATAAGCCACAATACCTGAATATTGTGCAAACATGACAACATTCATTTCAAGCATATTTACATCAAGAGTAGATAATGTACTAGTATATTTCCCTTTTGTAATCAACCTCCAATAAATTTTTAGATCTTTTGCATAACAACCATCAGATGTGAACCAAACTTGTAATCCCTATTATACCATCTGATCACAACAGAAACCAAATTTTTTGTAATATTTGGTACATTTAACACATAATCCAAGTGCTTAGTTTTTCCATCCTAATGCTGAAAGGAATATTTCTAACATGAGTAATGGGGTGAGCTGTGTCATCCCCTGTCTCCACATAGCCCAGAGACTCTAGACCACACATCTCTCAAGACCACTCTCTATGAGAATTCATATGGTTAGAGGAACTTGAATCTACATATCATACATCATTCTTTGTTGAACCATTAGTAGTCATAGTATTCAAAAAGTGCTATATAACAAACAATTTTTCACTTTTGTCATCATTGTTTCTGACCGAATGCATAATTACATTGCTTCTTTTTTCCATTGCTAATTTCATCCTTCTTTTTAAAGCAATCTTTAAAAATATGGCATTTTTTACCACAATGCCAATATTCTCTATTATCACCAAAATTTTACAGCCTATTAGAATCTGGAACTTGTCCTCTTTGACTCCCCCTTCCTCGAGATTTTCCTCTATTTTTTTGTGTGTCATAACCTTGAGCACAACCACCACCTTGGTTGTTGTATGACCTCTATTGAGAAGTAAGCATGGGAACTCTCCTTACACTGGAGAGGATAATGGTAGCTAGGTGTAAATGGACTGCAGGACAGGGGAGAAAGGGGAAACCCTAACCCTAACTTCTCCAAAGGCTATATAAAACAGCCCAAATTACAGACTCACAATATTCTTAACAAGTATTTTACTCTGCTAGCAGAGGTAGCGACCACTTGTAGGTCTAGAATTGAGGCTGAAATGACCTTAGATGCCAAAAATCCATAGTATTTACACCATTCTTCCTACTTAAAAATTGTCATTACAATCAGAGACTACATCCCTACTTACTAGCCTCAAGAGCCTCCTACAGCTATAACCTAAGGCAATTTGAGCAAGGTGGAAGAGCTTCTTACTCGTTGCTTTCTTGCTTCCTTCCATACTCCAATGCATTCACCTTAGCCTTTATTGAGCTTTGCACATCCACGATCAACTCTGATGCCATGAAAACAAATAAGAGGGGAGAGAGGTCAAGCACTCAAGAGTGCATAGACAAACACAAAAGCAATGGAAACTCGAAAATATGGAGAGATAGGGTTGGAATGTTCTTCTTCTTCTTTCTTCTTCTTCCATAAAAAAGAACTAAGTCTACATCATGATAAAAAACTAATATGAAAGTAGCATAATGTATGTACACATGGTCACTAAGTGTGAATCCATTAGGAAGGAAGAGGTGGCACAATAAATGTTCCATAACCAAGGATGGACTATGTGGGTATAGTCCAATTGTAGAATCACTTGCATATCCTCATGTCAATCACCTAACATGTGAGTGAATAATATCATGCCACATCATCAAGGCACATGGTGGATTCTAGCTCATGTAGAGCTCAACATCTCAATAAGTTTGAAATGTTTGGTATAGTATAATAATGCCCAAAGTGATAGATCTATCAAGCATGCTTGAGGTGTCCTACCCTTGATTTTCCATGACGTTGTGATGTGAGGACATGGGCTAGGGGGTGGACCCTTAGGTGTAGTGAGCATATATTGTGCTTTTTTTAAAAACAGGCATTTACACTACTCAGGGACTAGCTTGAGTGCATACTAGAGGCATCCCTTACTAAGTATACACCCTGTCAATGAACTACATAGTTATAGACGCGATTCTTAAAATCAAGATGTATACACTATGAAAATATATTGTTTGCCATATCTTGTAATAGCTATATTCAGTAAGAAGATAGAAGTGTTGCTCTGAGATATAGTAGTATCATTGCCACCCAGTCAATGCCTACATTTACATCAAAGAATAGTGGCAATACTCTTTCCTCATATGACATGATGGGTTTTTGGAGTAATGTGATGAGAAGGCAAAGGTAGTTACATGTTATGATAAAGGATGTGGGTAGTTAGTGAATTGTCTTACAAAACAAGTAAAATATGGGTGAGGTTGAAATTCTGGAACATGTAGATTCTTTTCTTCTCAGTGGCTTTCATATTTGGGATATTTGGAAAGTTATATCTACCTTAGATATTTTTTCTTTCTCTATGAAAGAAAGCCATAAATTTTGAGTTGAGACTAATAATGGCTCGAAGTGTTTACCAAATTGCCACAAGATAAAGGAAAAGTCCCCATTCCAGAAACATGAAATAGCGGCAAGGTGAGTTATCCTTACAAAATTACTACTTTACCATTTTCTCCTTCCTTTTATTCCTTGCCATATCTATGGGAGTAAGGGAAATGGAGTGTGTTTACCTTTACACTATCTTTGGAGTAAACAAAGGCCTACCATGCTACCTTGTCATCCTCTCCCATTCTCCATTCTAGCTACCTTAGCGCTTCCAATGGTTTGATGGTAAGGTATCTGCTTTTGTTGTCCATTTCTTGACAAGATTCATTCAGAATGGCATTGATGTCAAGTTTCCCTACCTACTTCTCTATTATGATGTTAGTTGCTTGGATGAGCACCCATACTATTTGTGGGGGAAAAGTCTCCTTGGACGTGTCTCCTTTATCCACCTTGAAATTGAAAAGTCACTGCATTGTTAGATTCTTCCTATGTCTAATATTTCTATACTACCTCTTCAAGGTTTAATTACTCTTATTCTACTAGAAGTTCATATCAGAGGGGAAAATTCTATTACCTTCTATGGTTGTGCCTTTACTTTCTCAATCATGGCTTCATGAGCCTCCTTTTGTTCTAGGATTTTCTTTATAGGTTTCTTTGTCAATTCTCCAAAATCAAAACTTTTGGTAGATTGGGCAAGTCCATAGGTGGCATCATGATGGTTTGTGACTCCAAGGCAATAGGAAAGGGTGGTTGGGACTGCTTAAGTTGTGACAATCTTGCTACCTTTAGTCTATGTTCCTAATAAACCTTCTACGTTAGCTATCAATTATCTCTTCTTGGTTGGGCCCTTCTGTCAATCAGGTTGATTCCTTGAATTCTCTCCATAATTATCAAAGAATTGAAAAGAAGTCCCTATTGGGTCTTTATTTCTTCTAGATTCTTTGACTATGGCATGCGGGCTAACATTACACCTCCTTGAAAAATTCATATTGTTTCACCATGACTAGTTTGCAAGCTTCTAGTTGGACTCTATGGTAGCTTTCACTATATAGGGTTGCTTCTAAGTCATTGGTGAGTTTCATCTAGATGTTCTCAAAGAGTATTTGTGTATCATGCTCCACCATGGTCATGGCCCTTGTCAAACTACTAGAAATGGTTTCTTGCAAGCATCCATATGAGGCACTCCATTAGCCCTATATTTGTTGGTGTTCTAAGAGCCTTATTTCACTCAAATCTACCCTTTTCTTTTCTTGAGCTACTTTAATATTGGCCTTGTTGGCTGGCGGTTGAGCATTGTTAACTACATGGTTAGCTTAGTTGTTCTAGTTCTATATCTCGCAAGTGTCTAATCTCGGTCCCTAAGTTGGTCTTGAAGCTTACTCACAGTGGCCTTTTTCTCTTCTAAGTACTCCTGAAGTCTCTTAAGCACTATGTCACACTCCTTCAATAGATTATGAAGCTCATCGACTTGTTTTCCTTAGAGATACTTAAGTATAGCTTCACCCTCTTCCAGCAAGGTCCAAATCTCTACAAGCACCAATTCATGCTCTTTTATATAATTTTGAAGCTCTTGTTCTTACCTTTCCTAAGTTTCTGCAAATTCTTTTTCATGAGCCTATAATTGAGATTGGAGTCCCTCTATCTGCTTCTTTGAATCTATGAAAACAATTTATACTCCTATTGTGTCCTCTCTGATCTTCCCTATAGTTCCTACTTGGCCTTTCGTGCATTGGCCTTATTCTCCTTGAGCTCTTTGATTTTTCACTCAAGGGTCCTATTCTATCGATAGTATTTAGTCTTTTTCCTTGTGTATCCATTGTGAAAGGAGTTGGGAAGGTGCTATTTTCTAGCCCAGTGATGGCTTCTTGGGGAGAGGGTTAGTTCCAATACTTGTGCTTGCATTAGTTCCATCTGTTTCTACACATTTTGCAAGAGAGTGGCATCGATTGGATGGGCTTCTTTTGTGAACTTTTCCTTTCCTTTCCTAGAGCTATGTTCTCCTCTATCTATAGCGATTTCACCCACTTGCTTCTGCATGAATTCCTTGATAGGTGCTTTTATGGATGCTTGGCATTCTTTCCTCATGAGAATTTACCTCCTATCAAATTCTTCTTTTGATTGCATAAGGGCCTTTTCAAGTAGATCCTTATTCTCTAATTTCTCATCAACATTATCTTCTCTATGCCTTTTGCATTGCTTTGGTTGCTCTTTAGGTTCCTTTCTTCCCTATCAATAGAACTATATAGGATCTTGTGGCGATGCCCATATGAGTGGTTTTATGAGGTGAGACAATGAACCACTATAATTAATAATGATGTGTATTTCTTCCATGTGACTTAATCGGCCTTTCCTAGGGATTCCATGATTTATTCTAGGCACAATGCATTCAAATCCTGCTTCACTAGGTTTCCTATCAATATGTTGTCCATGAGCCACTTGAAAATTTTGGTTTGGTGACCAATGGAGGGCTTCTTATAGGTGAGCAAGATGGAACACTTGTGGGGTGACTCTCAGCTCCTCATCTCGCACACCAGGTAGTAGCAGTCCTTTTGACCAAGAATTGGGTCCTTGCAATGTTATGGAACTTCCACTAAATTCTGAGTTTTAACATATCTTCTTTATTTTTCCCTTATCCTCAGAATTTTTTCTACCACCTCTAGAGTAAGCTCAATTATGGACTCTCAAGGCAACCATTGGTCTTTGTTTTAAATGTTGGACCTGAGCTTGAAGGCTTTTCTTTTGGGATAGTAGTACTAAATGGTGGCTTTACATGATAGAAAATGGATGGAGCTAGTTGTGGCTATAGGGTAGGCTTGTAGTTCATACCTTGATATCAATTCTCTGAGTGCCCAGTAATAATTTACTAGTTCTGTGTTCATTAAGAGTGTCCTTAATGAGGATGGGGTTGTTTCCTACTCTTGGTTGTACCACTTCCTATAAAGCCAAGGAAATTCTCATGGGTTTTACAAAAAATTTGAAACATCATTTCATATTTATATCCAAAATATTGTTCATACATGAATACCATTGTACATTTAAAATCCATTAACAAGTCAAACAAGTAGCTCACAAACATATGAAGTAAGGTCATCCATGAGCAAATGTTCGTTGAATTGACTTGTGACATGGAGCTTCTCCTTGGTCAAGATCTTATCAATGAGTGGGTGATGTAGCAACTCTTTCAATGGTGTCAATCCATGAGATTCACTGATCTCTCACAATGATGTCGTTTCACAATAAATAGGATTGTACTTTAAGAGGCTGAAAATTTTGCATTGTTTAGTAGTGGTGACTACTTTGCACCCTGGGGTGGTAACCTCATGTCTTCTGTGAACTATAATATGGTCAACATGTATAACTTCAATGAATTTTTCATACACCCAACAATGTAAGGTCATTGTCCTATAGTGAGGGTACATGTGGTTGACACATGATGCATCCTATAGTAAGGGTGTATCATGTGGTGATAGTATCATGTGACCAAGCTAATGTCATGTGTGTGTCAAGGATGTGGGTGTAGTGTGTACAATATCTCAATGTCTAATGTTGGTGGACTCACAATATCCTAGTCACAATGACTCAAGGTTACATCACAATGTCTCAAGTTTATCTAAGATGCTTTTTCTCCTATGATCCATTGACCAATCTCCTTAATGCCAATGCCATGATGGGCCACTCTGGGTATTCTCCTAAGAGATATAAGTGTGGTGCCATGAGATAAGAAAGAGGTGCGTGGTTGTGCCTAATCTCATTTAAGAAAACTAGTCCCTCATTTGCCTAGTTTCCCAAACATAGTAAGGACTAGACTTCCTATGGATGACCAAGAACGTGGACAATAGATGCTCAATCACTTCATTAAGAAAGTATATCCCTTGGTCACTAACAATTTCAATGGGGCAACCAAAGTGTGAGATGACTTGCTCCCAGAGAAGTTAAGCAGTGGTTCTTGTGTCATTGTTTTGGGTTGCCCTAGCCTCAACATCCCATTTTGTCATGTAGTTTGTGGCTATGATGATATATCAAACCTGCGAATATTGTGCAACTAGCTAAAAGGTCCCATGAAGTCAATACCCCACTTCTTAAAGGGCTAGTGAGAAACCATTGGTGTGAGTTCCATCTTATTTTTTCAAATGGGTAGCTTTGTTCTTTGGCATTCATAATAGTGCTTTGACAAATTGGTTGGCATCTTTAAAGAAGGTGGGCCACCAAAATTGGGATTGAAGCACTTTGTATGTTATGGAAATTGCATCAAAAAAGCCATTTGGCAAGGTTGTCTTCTGCCTCTTGCAATACATCCTCAATTTTGTATGCATCTCTTAAAGAGGCCATCTTTCCCTAAATCATACAATTGAATTTCAATCAATTGGTAAGATTAGGTTTGCATTAGGAGGCATGTGAGTCGTGCCTTTTCTATTGGTTGTTTAGGCAAGCCATTCTCAAGGAGATGGACATTAGGAGACATGTGAGTCATACCTTTTCTATTGGTCATTCATGCAAGGCCTTATTAAGGACATGGACAATTCCATCCACCCATTGAGGTGTTAAATAAACCTTAAAGAGTTGAGCATCCTATTGAATTTTAAATAGGTAAGCATCGGAGAGCTAGTCATCAACTCCTCTGGCCTCCTCGCCATTGGTCACTCTTGATATGTGATCTGAAATGAAGTGTTGGCTTTCGTTGTGTACAACAATAGAAAATTCAAACTCTAACAGTAGTAAAAGATAGCAAGTAATGCATCTAGTGGCACATGGCTTGTTCACAAGATAGAGAAAATCTTGGCGGTCAACAAAGAAGGTGAAATGCATAGCAACACAACAATGTTGAAATTTCTTTACAGCATAAACCATCACTAGTCCCTCCCTTTCCATGGTCAAATAGTTTGTCTCAACCTCAATGAGTTGGAAGTTGGTAAAACTCATGGAAAAATCCATATTATGTTCACCAAGTTGGCATAATGCCACTCCAATGTGATTTTGAAAGCATCAATATGTACATGGAATGTTATTGTCCAATCCAGATCTGTTAAATAGGAGTAGTCATGAGAGCCTTTGTCAATGCTTCTTAGGAAGCTTGGCAATTCTCAATTCAAGCATAGGTGATCAATAACTTATAGAGTGGTCGTGTGATAACAACATAGTTAAGTACAAAGTGGTGATAGTACCCAGTGTGGCCAAGGAAGCACTACACCCCCTTTGGGTTGGTGGGTGGAGAGAGATTCATGATGACTTTGACCTTAGCTATGTCAACTGCAATTCCATTTTGGACACAACATGTCCCAAGATAATGCCATATTTTACAAAAAATTGACACTTCAAGGGATTCAAGGACAAGTTATATGGTTGGCATCTCTCAAAGAGATGAGGCAGAGTTTCTCAAGGTGTTCCTCCCAACTAGAATGGGCACAACAGTCATCAACAAACACTTGGAGCCACTTCTGCAACATGTTTAAAGTTAGTGCACATGAGTTGTTGGAAGATCACTAGAGCATTAGTCAACCCAAATGGCATGACAATGTATGCAGACACCCCCCACTCACCAATAGAAAGTGTAGTTTTTGGCCTATCATCCAAGTGGACTTTACCTGATTATATCCAAAAAAATCATCTAAGAAGCTGTAAACTTCCTTCCCTCCTACTACCCACTTGATCATATGGTCTATGTACAACAAGCGATAATGATCTCTCTTCATTGTGGCATTTAATTTCTTTTAGTTTATACATACTCAAATCTTTCCATTTTTTAAGCACCACAACAACCAGTGATATCTAATTAGTATGGTCAATTTCATATATGAATCCTACTTTCTTTAACTTCTCAATTTCTTCCTTGACATGGTAGGAATATGGAGGATTCATAGGGTATGGCCTTTGCTTGATAGGCTAGGAATATGACTTTAAATGAATTTAATATGTTAGAAATTATGGTGGTACACCCTTAAGGTCAAAGTAGTTCCGGGAAAACACATCTCAATATTCTTTTAGTAAGTCAAAAAGTCATGTTCCATCCTCTCTATTGAGGTCCTCACCAATGTACGCATGCTTAGGGGGTTCCCCATGCTCTAAAATATTCAAATCTTTAACCTTTCCTTGTCCCTCAGTGGTTTTGCTAGATATGCCTTTGCACTTTGCCTCAGGCAATATGATTGCATGATCACTCTTTTTAAATTGTGGTTTCTTCTTACTTCAAGTTCTTGACTTAGTACTACATGTGCCATGCTTCAAGTGTTTTCTACTCAGATAGATTGGGAGTTTGGTTTTATATTTCATAGATTGGGTTGGTTGGGGAATTTCTAGGTTAGAATCACTATTCCCTTCTATATCAAAGTTAGAACTTTCTATGATCTTTTCTTGGACATTTTCCTTGTCATCCCTGGCTAGTAGTACCTTAGGGTCTGGAATAAGTCACTAATCTAATGCCATGTTTTTTTGTAGCCAAGGACTTTGAAGTATTTGAGCTATTCTAATTCTAAAGTCACTTTGACAATCCTGACGTCGATGAGTGGGCTCTCAGTTTGAGAGGGTTTGTCCGCATAGATTTTCTCAATGGTGTGCCATCAGTTTCATAGTCAATTGTGTCTATATTTGAATCCTCGTCATCTTGAATTGATAGGTGGTCCTCAAAGTTCCTCACTTCCTAAATGTCTATTCCTTTCTCTTGCATCAATAAGATGAATAACTATTATGAAAATCACACAGGACTTGGTATCCATTGTCATATGGAATCATTCATTAATTCTTCAAAATTAGTCAAATTAGTATTTGATTGATTACAAAAGCATGGCCTCCACTAGCTAAGGATTTTATGAAATGCAAGCCTATCTATAGGGGTTGTGGTGGGTGCTGAGTCAAGGACCATCATAAAGAGAGGCATAGAGATAGATTCTATGGAAGTTTCAATAACAAGGGCTGATGAAGCATCCTTTATATCTTTCAAAGTCAAGCATTCATGGTATAAGTGATATTCTAGCTCTTCAGTGAATGGCAAATCCAAGGTTGCAAGAATGTGCATCCAATCTTGCTCATCCTAGGGGAGTGGTCCTAAGGTCAAAGGGTTGTTAGAGTCTCCTCATAATAGTACAGAGATAGCACTGGGTCATGAGGTGATGTTTTCTAAGATTCCATCTTGATACAAGCTACATTCTTCCTATTTTTGAGGAAGGCTAAACCATTACCCAAATCTTCAATGAGGCGTGATTGCTTGTCCATAGTCCATAGTATATTGAGCAATAGATTGTAGTCAACCCCTTCATGACAACAAATTTAACCTTGAATTGTATGCTAGCAATCTTAGATGGCTGATCCCTTAGCAATAGTCAAGTTAAAGTTTTGAGGTTCAATTGGTGGATTTTCCTAGGCTTGGAGCATGCTTTGGTTAACTATACTCACACTTTCTCCAATGTCCACAATTCCTCACCAAGTAGTGTCTCCAATGGTTTCCACCAGAAGCACAACATGTTTCTCATATCTTTTCCAAAATGTATTAATCCCCAAGGCACTTAGGATCAAAGTTCTACTAAAGTCAAGTGGTGGAACATGGCGGGATCAGGTAGGATTTATGCATTCTACCCATACTTTCAATCCTTGCTAAATCAATGGGCTACCTTTGAGTAGAGTTTTGAGTGGAATTTTTTGCTGCCCTTTCTATGCAGAATGCATAAAAGAACAGAGAATACTTCATCAAGCAAATACTCCATATCATGCCCAGAAATCACAGAAACTCAAAAATAATCATATGACAACATAGATCTACTCTACTCAGCACTACAAATTAGAGAATAAGAATCATAATGCAAAGCACATGCTGTAAATAGAACAAATACACTAGAAATGATGGCGCCAACTGCCAAATCCTTCATAGCACCTGCAATACCATTATCCAACCCCTTAACAAAGTATGAATATTGTAAATCCAATGAAGGCCTATCCTGTTGATGTAACCTATTCACTAGGTTTTTAAATTTTTGGGCATAATCCTGCACTAACATGTTCCTCTGCTTAATTTGCTTCAACTTTTTAAGCACATATTGAGCAGTCTTGTATTTTCTAAACCTGCTTAAAAAAGAAGTTTTAAGATTATCATATGTTGTAAAATGTCCAGTATCATAAGTACTGTACCAATCCATGGCTTTACCCTTAAAGGTTGCTGCAAACTGCTATAATTTAGCTTGGTCCCCAAACATATTATTGAAGCCACTTGCCACCCACCTTGTCTCAAACTGTGCAACATGACAATCTGGATCCTCCTTCTTTTGCCTCGAAAACTTTGATGTCCTAACTTTAGGGTTAAGTAGTGGGTTGGGATTCAGGGCTTTAGGCTTTCTCTTCTTTAGTAAAGGTAAGGGATTAAAAGTAAGAGACTTCTTTGTTGTGATAACCCTACTCCTCAATAGGATAGTACTCCCCAGTACCAAATGTTGCAATCTCTTTGCTGCTCTATCAGAAGGAGTAGCAAAATACTTCAATTTAGGTATTGCATTATCATCTTCAATGGGACTTGGAGAAGATTCATTCAATGTAGCAAGAGAATGATATGTTGTAATGATACTAGCAGAGGTACCAATATCATGGACCTTGTCCCTAAACAAGGAAAGCACCTCTTCATCCCCCAGGATGAGATTTCCTCTTGCTAGCAAGGACATTCGTTTATTAATTTGTGGTATTGACATGAGACGAAATGAGAGATAAAAATAATTCTCAGCAAGTCTAATCAATTCACATTAGAAAATTAGGAAATATCAGTATTTATTGATAAATAAATAGGAAAAAATAGAGAAATTTAGGGAAAAATAGTTTTTGGCGCTTTAAAAATAGAATAAAATAAGATATGTATTCGTGGATGTATGGTGGGGCTGGAACATGAGGTTTAGCCTCACTTTAGCCTTATCATTATGTTAAAGTGAGTATTTATAATTTTTTAAATGAAGAAAAGTACATCAAATCGCTCTCTAAACCTACCACCAAATGGACAACTTTAAATGGTAGGGAGAGGGGGGGTAATAATTGCTGATTAAATGTTGAAGCTAATTTTTTCTATTGCACTTTGCATATAAGATAAATGTGTTTTGAGAATTAAAGGGTTTACTAGCATGAGCGTGCCTGGTAGTATTGACCCTATGCAATGAAATAATTACGTTTAGAATGAAAGCATGAAAATAAATGGTTTTGCACTGTCATAATGCTATTTTAAATAAATAAAAGTGGTTGAGCACTACAAATAATTCGCAATTGCATTGCATTCATCAACACATGGTATCATCCTAGATGCATGGCAATTGTCTTCATAAACATTGATCTATGTTGAGAGTGAGGTATCCTAAGTTGTAGGGTTATTGGTTCATTTCCTTTGGGAGTATTCAGTGAGGATTATCTTTTATCTCCTAGAACAATTTTTTAAAAGAGAGGAGTATGTATTATACATGCCTTATGTGTTCACGGTGCATCTCAGGGCCAATCCCTGAGGTGTAGGAGAGTCGTAGAGGGGCTACGGCAATTAGTTGAAGGGTGCTCCCTGTGTCTATTTTACGTGGTGTATAACATTAATACATATAGGGTCTCCCTATGAGGAGTTTGGGAAGGGTTATCCATTGGACTTAAACCATACAAATGCTTATTTGGTTAGATCAATGTGTTGCCTCTAGACACTCATGGCTATGAGGTTGTGGGGTGTTTTGGTTGGGCATAGAGTCCCTACTAGAACCTTAGAGCCAGTGTCAAGTGCCCGTTTTGGGTCCTGACAACAAGTGGTGTATTTGCTCGGAGTCGCTAATAAGTGGGGGTGTCTGAATCTTGGTCGATAGGGACCAGTTTATTAGTTATGCCAAAAGGTAGTGAAAAAGACCTAAAAGACCATCAAGCTAAGCTTTAGCAGCAAGAAAGGGCTAAAAGGGCTAGATATTAAGCTGGAATTATTAGGAGATATTCTCCTTAGCAGAGTGGTCCGATATTCCTACAAGGGAGGGGCTTTAGCAACCCTAGTTCCACGAATAGTTTGTTAGGAGGAGGAAGTTCCAGTACTTCCCCTCTTCCAATCACTCAGTCCACTTCAAGTGGAGTAGTAGTTTCCATCAATGAAATTCCTTTAGCAAATCCAATCATAATGCCCATTGCAATCCTAGTAGGAATGCCGGACTTGCCAGCCTTAAGATTTTCTCTTCCATTTTAATGGGTTAGTAGAGGAAGATACAAAAATCCATATTAATGAGTTCCAAAAGTTAATGTTTAACTATCAAATCCACGATGGACATTTGATGATATTCTTTAATATGACTATGAAAGGACGAGCTGCAATATGGTATCACGGCCTAGAGGCTAGAACCATAACTATGATTGATCTATTTTTTGTAGCCTTTCGACGAGTGTTTGCCCCTGAAAGGGGAGGTCAGTATTGGCTATGTGTGCTCAATATAACATGTCAAAAACACAATGAGAATGTTCGAGGCTATGCCAAGAAACTAAAGGAAGTATTTTGTAAGTTGCAAACTTATATTCCCATTCCAGTTTTTGTTGCTCAACTCCAATACTTTCTACATGGGCTGGACTTTAATATCTAGGTTCAATTGAGTAGTGTTGCTCTTGCTAACATTGATACAACTATTACATAAGCAAAAGAGGAAGAGTCATGATTACAAGCAGCCTATACCTCTAGGGCAAATTGGAATCCAAGTTTGGGTGCTTGAAATACTTTGGCATTGACAAATGGAGGTCAAGGGACACCCATGAGTACTTCCAATGTGAGAGGAAGCATGATTCCAAATGTGCATATGTTGCTAGCTCCTCCCAATGTGACCATGCCTATGGCTAGTCAGATGGCTCTACCAAATGTTGGAAGCCAAACAACAAATCTTAATGTTATTCTAGGGAATCAACAGCCAATTCCTAACCAAGTGGTTAGGCCAATGGAACGGCAGGTAGATGATCATGGTATGAGTCAAGTGTCCCAAATATTCTTAGCGAGGTTAAGGATATGATGAAGCACTATACTGACATGATCATTGAAAATACAAAAAAAAAAGCTATTGATGTCAAATTCCTTAGGAATTTGATAAGGAGTCAATGCCTTGAAGAGGATGGCCCTCAAGATTCAGATGTAATCTGGCCACTTAGCTAGTACTTATTGGAGTAAGATTAGCTCTCTCCAATAAGGAAGTAAACAACTAGGTCCAATCAACCCATCGAGCGCAAGGGAATAATCTCTAACAAGATGAGGGATCGAAACAAATACTGCAAAGAGGGAGGGACGGCTGTTGAATGTTGAAATGACTAGATTTTTTGGTTGATTTTTGTTGTTTTTGAGGCCTGAATGGTTGATTTTTGATGAATTTTGAGTGATTTTTGGTTGTTTTGGAAGTGTTTTATGAGAGTATTTTGGGCGATATTGATTATGTTTTGGAAGCTCATGATTATTCTCGGTAGAAATATGAGGTTATGTGATGTTCTGATAGGTTCTGTTGAGGTTTTGATTGGTTTTGATACCTTCTGTTTAGCTTCTGTTTTGTTTTGATTTTCTTCTATATGAAGCATGGATTGATGGTTGATGAAGGTTGAGGTCTTTTGAAATCTTATTGAATAGTTTTTGATAGTTTGTTTTGATTTTCTTCTATATGAAGCATGGATTGATGGTTGATGAAGGTTGAGGTCTTTTGAAATCTTATTGAATAGTTTTTGATAGTTTGTAATGCTTTTAGTATGAGTTATGATGTTCTGATGTTTTCTGATGACCTTTTGTAACCCTCTAATGAGCTTCCGTAGAGTTCCTTTTCAAATCTAATCTGTTCTGTAGATCTTTTGTAAGTGTTCTATGGAATGTATATGTGATTTTGGCAAAGTTTTCTAGCCTTGAAAAGAGGTGAATTTAAGTTAAAAAGATCTCAAAGAAGTGGAAGAAGTGGCTGTTGAAGACTCAAAAGAAGATTAAAGTGAAGTGACAGTAGTGAGCTATGAAGAGTCACTATAGTGGGTCTCGTGACCTTTCATATCAGACACGCCTCTTAGAAGGGGCATCCACAACCTAAGAAGGATTAATATGAGTGATTATTGAGTATTTTAGTAAGAAGATGATGTACTATTGATTGAGAGAGAAAGAGAGAGTCAGAGATAGTCAATTCTATGTAAAACAATGTATCTATCTTTAAGAGATTGAGAGAGAGAACTATGAAGACAATGAAGATGAATCATATGTGATATTTTTCCATTCAAAAGTGGTGTATTTTTTTGTGTTCTTCTTAGTTTTTATGGATTCTATGAAGAAAATGAAGAGAATGATAAATTTTGCTGAAGATGAATCCATGGGAGATATCTACTATGATGCTGCATGAAGATTTGTTCTTTTCCTTGTTGTGGTTCTCTAAAGAATGAAACAAAAGCTTGTTAATGTTACAAGATATATTTTCTTGCAGTAGAAACCCCTTTTCCTTGGTGTCTCTCTTGGGGCTCCAAAGGCTATGGTAGAGGAGCTGCCTAGTAGCAGTGGAGTCAGCCTTATTAAAGTTGTACGTGTCAATGGCACTGAAGCTTCTAATCTACGGGTCATTACAAGAGGTCAAAAGGGTAAAGACGATGACAAAGAGAAGGTAAAACATGTTGAGACAAACCCTAAATAGGATAATAAGGGGATGCAAGTCCTTAACCCCCTGACATGGAAGGTGGACCTCTAAAAGCCATTGATACTAAAGTTGACCCTAAGGATAAGGAATTGCCAACAAGAAAGAAGGCAAGAGCCAAGAAAGAGGCACCTAAGCCTATTCAAAGACCAAAGGAGAGAATGGTCTGGTGGGAGAAGAGAGTTATTGCTAATAACTATCATGAATTTGATTTAGCAAGCTCTCTTTGCAAGGTTAAGTTGGATGTAAATCTTCTACAGTTGATTAAGCTGTCTCCAAGAGTGCATAAGGAATTCAAGAGAAGATTCTATGCACTGGGTATATCGTGGAGCCCTTAGGCATAGCATGGATAGGAGGTGATTTGTTTGAGCATGCTAAAAAGCATTGTCCAAGGGAAGTAACATATGTTGATGACATATTAGTGGAACATGCTGTTGTAGATACATAATCCTCCATCAACATTATGAGTTTGGAATTGATGTAGAGAAGATGCCTATATGATTCTCCAAATGGATGATGACATTTTAAGACAACGTGAAGGTTGCATCACTAAAGTCCACGTGACTATCACTAATGTGGAAACTATTATGGACTTTAGGGTTATCACGTTTGTAGGGCAACCTAGTTATCAAGTTTTGCTAGGAAAGCCATGGATCTTACAAGCGGACTGCTAGGTGGATATACCTATTGGTTGGTTTATCTTTGGTAGAGGAGCCAGACATGTAGTAGTAAATGCCTACCTTGAATCTCCTCAAAGTGAGAGATTTCCTTTATCTTTGTCAGAGTTAGATACATTGGAGGATCCATCTGCTAGTGAGACATTATTAAGTGACAAATCCAAAGAGGGGTCCACTACTATAAAGGATATCTTTCAGGTAACTTTGAATGAATCAATAGAGGCTCAATAAAAGATAAGAGACATGGACTAGACCTTGGGACAATGAATGATTCACAGCCAATTAAATCAGGGTCCATGATAAGTTTGGAAGAAAGGGAGGACTATGTGTCCTTGATTCAAAAATTCTATGACATTTTTGCTTGGAGTTATGACTGAGAGGTATTCCTCTCGGTTTGGCTATTCATACCATTCTCCTAAAGGGAAGATAGCCGCCTTGTGCGACAAAAGTAAGGTGTATTCCTTTAAAACTAAAGGACAAGCTATTCGAGGATTTGGCAAAATTACAAAAAGCTACCTTGATATTTCTAGTACAACACACAAATTGGTGTTTGCATGTCATTATCGAGAAGAAGAAGAATATTCAAATTCGGCTTTGCATAGATTTCAAAGAGCATAATAAGCAAACGGTTAAGGATTACTACCTATTACTATTCATTGACTAGATTTTAGATCAATTAGTGGGTAGGGAAATCTATTGATTTATGGATTGCTTTGTTGGATACAGTCAAATGGCTAATGCATGCAGAGGAGGATAAGTTGAAAATGGCATTTATCACTGTCTTTGATACCTTTACATATCATGTTAGGGCCTTTGGGTTATGCAATGGGCTTGGTTCTTGGCAATGAACAGCTGATAAGACATTTGGCGACATCTCCCTAGAGGAGTTGAAAGTTTTCATCGATGATCTTGGGGCAACCACCATAACGGATAGGCAGTTGGTCATTCTAAGGAAATGTTTTGAGCATTGCAAATAGTTCTACATTGCTCTTAATCCATGGAAGCACGTGCAAATTTAGGCTGCCTTATGGGTTGTTACTGATCCATGCTGTTAGTTTGGCTGGTATTGTAATTGACCCTAAAAAGATAAATGTCATAGTCGTTATGAGCCTACCATGCACTCCAAAAGAGATACACAGCTTTCTGTCACTCATCAATGAGATATTATCGGAGGTTTGTCAATGCATTGGCAAAAATAACATTGTCATTGATGAACTTGTTATCTTTTCATTGTCTGTTTAATGGGAGTGAAGCATGTCAAGTAACTTGTGAGGATGTGAAGTAGAAACTAGTGAATGTGCTAGTCCTAAAAGCACCGAAAAGAGGTGAGGTCTTCTATATATTTTTAGCAAAAACAATGCATAGTATTAGCTGCTATTTTGCCCAAATTTGGGACAAGAATTGGTAACATCCAATTGCCTTTTCTAGTCATAAATTGGAAATATCTAAATTTAATTATACTTATATGGAGAAATTGTGCCTTGGAATGGTTTTCACAACAAAGAAATCTAGACACTATATTGTCTATGAGAAGATGGTATTTTTTATGAAGGTAAAAGGCCTAAGACTATTGATGAACAAGTTGGAGTTGCCTAACCATTTAGCAAAGTGGTTAGTCACTTTCGAGGAGTTTCATTATGAGATTAGGGTAAGCCATCGAAGCTGCAAGGGATTGTGGAATGTCTTGCAAATTTCAGGGAGCCAAAGGAAATTCTGGCTCAAGTGACATTGAAGGTTTATTCAAAATTGATACAACTTCCATCCCCTCTCGGTATGCAGCTATAACACATTATTTGTGTACAGGAGAGGTTGGGGCTCCTCTATCAAAGTTGAAGAAAAAAAAGATTAAGCAGCAAATAGTACACTTTTCAATTATAGCGAGTGTCTTGTATTGGAAAGGTGTGGATGAGATTTATCATCGATGTGTAGTACCTGATGAGGTACCATTTATTCTTGAGGAATGCTATGATTCAGCATGTGGGGGACGTTTCAATGGATGGCTTACTACCTAGAAAGCTCTACATGCTTGATACTGGTGGCCAATGATTTTCCAAGATGCTTTCAATTATGTTAAGCGCTATCATGTTTGTCAAAGACATGATGCTAGGGAGAATCGTAAGCGGCTGTTGAATCCTATTTCAATTATGTTACCCTTCAAAAAATGGGGTATTGATTTTTTTGGACCAATAAACTCTTCATCAACTACACGGAAGTGTTATATCATTGTAGCGACGGACTATTTTTCAAAGTGGTCTAAAGTTTGAGCAACGATGAAGGATAATGCTAAGGAGATGACTAGTTTTATTATGGAACAAATTGTTTGCCATTTTGTCCATCTAAGGAGATAGTGTCTGATCGAGAGACACTTTTTGAATAAGGTTATAGTAGCCCTAACAAAAGCTTTGAAGATTAAACACAATAAAACCACTCCATATAATCTGCAAGCAAATGGTCAAGTCGAGAGTATGAATAAACACCTTGTAGGGATCTTATCCAAAATAATATTTGAAAGTAAGTGAGATTGGGATAGGAAATTGTATGTGGCTGTTTGGATTTACAATACAACATTTAAGAGAGCTACAAGCCACACCTCATTCAAGATGATATATGGGAAAGAGTATTTCTTACCATTGGAAATAGAGTTGCCTACCATGTGATTTTCTCTTAATCATTCATTGGGTGAGGTAGAAGCATTGCAGGAAAGACTTATTTCTCTTGCGCATCTTGATGAAATTCGATTGCAAGCTATATTACATCAAGAGGTAGGGAAGAAAAGAATGAAAGTGCTTCACGACCTTCAGGCTAAGAAATATAAATTTGTGAAGGGTCAGTTTGTTGCTATACTATGATGCTCGTTGTGAGCTATTTCTTGGTATACTAGAACCCAAATGGGATGGGCATTATAAAATTGTCTGTATAGGAAAGAATGGCTCTATAGCCCTTTTAGTAGACTTGCAGGGGGTAGAGTTTAAAAATAATGTGAGCTTTAATAATTTAAAGCCTTACTACATGTAAGGGCTAATATTGAGCTTGGTGCCTGTGCAGGTCCTTCAAGATTCAATTTTGACTTGCAGTAAGTACCAAGACAATCGCATAGGAAGAATTATTCCTTATCTTGACCATCTGCATTTAGAGCAGCCTTACCACCAAGGTTGAGTGATCTAGTGGAGTAAAGATTATCAGGTTATTGAGTCGCATGACAGATCTTTCACGTGGGATATTAAGGTCTACTGCCACCATTGTCAAAGGATTCTTACGCGTATTCCTATTGAGTTCAACCAAGGAGGGATTGTACCCATTATACATCCCCTCTCTCAGCTCAACTTTGACTATCATAAGTACGAGTGATTGATCAGTATGACATGGCCTATTAATGAAGACTAGGTCTATACTTTGAATTTTGACAGAGCTTCTAGAGGGCCCGGTAAGCATGCGATTGTTGGTGTGGTCATTAAAGATCCTTGTCATAAAGTTGTTCTAAAAATGGGAGCATATCTTGGCATTGGTTTTATGAATAACATGGTAGAATACAATGCCTTAATCCACGATGAATATAGCCTGACATGGTGGTATTCGTCGGCTATTAGTAAAATGTGACTTGCAGCTAGTGATAAATCAATTGAATGGGACCTATAGTGTGAGGGATCCTATCCAACGGGGATGTACCACCGTGCAACTTTGGATATGATGCATATTTTTTAGGAAGTGACTTGCCAACTTATTCCTCGACAATGGAATCGCTTTGCAGATTCCTTGGCCAATTATGCTTTTGTTGAGGATATCTTTTGAAATTGTGATCATGGGGCACTTTTACGATTGCCTTCTAATATCAGCTCAAGGATACTTTGGGGATTTCTTGCTGGCACGTCTTATTTTGGTCATTGCTGGTACACCCAAAGATTAGACCCACAACGGTCACCTTTTTTGCCATCCGGTCACATAGACCTCATCTGATATACAAGTCAGGACTCAACCAATGTCGCAGGCTCACATTTGGCTTCTCCTCATAATGGAGGCCTAACAACTTTGAGCACCATGGATCATTGGTGGCACCTAATGAGGGTGGGGCATTAATCATATCTAACACTTGGGGACGAATCAGCCTAAGGCCAATGTCATATCTTCCTAGGGGTGGCATCTAGCTGAAAAAATACTAAGGATGGTTGGAGCAAAAATAAAAGTGAGTGAAAGAAAAGGATTAAGTGTCACCTCATGAGGGCTTGGTAGGTTCTTGGATATTGACTTAGGACCTGAGGCCGATGCCATGTTCTCTTTGGGTCGTTATGCTCAACCCTCTCCTTTTACATGCTCGAGTATGGAAACTTGAAGAAAAATATCATAAAATAAAAAAACATATGCTCACCAGGCTATAGGAGACCTCGCCTACTAGTAGAAGTTCCTAGTCCAGTTGTCCTCAGTTGGTGGGTTGATAGTTCAGGCAATCACCTATGATGGTTCCTTTTAGCTAGTCTGCATTGGAGTAGTTGGTTAGCGACTCGCTCTGGATTTCTATCAGATTATGATGGCCCTATCCCTTGTGGGTTTCATGCCTTGATCTTGTTAGGGGGTAGGGTGAGAGCTATGTTTGTGCTTTGTTGTGTATTCTACTTTGTGGTAGCTTGAGTTCTTTTTATGATTATTGTTTTGTGCATATTAGTTCGTGGGATTCGACTAGCTGAGTCACCTCTCCTATGGTCACCAATGAGAGCCAAATTTAAAAGTCCAGGACATGTTGGAAAGGAGTAGAATGATGCAAATTTTATGCGAAATTTAAAGCCCGACAAAAGCAGAGATGTGGATTCGACAATTTCAAGTGATCATGGAGGACGAGAGTGCAAATTTTGACCTTTGTGGTGGTTGCAAACTTCTCACAATTCTTTTGATTGCCAAGTCGAAGTAAGATGACTTCTCAGTCGTTCGCTCGGGGCATCAAGCCAAATGCGCAGGATTTTTTTGATCGTCAATCGAGTGTCGAATGGGGATACAGCAAAGTTTGAAAGGGCCAAAATTTAGCCAAGATAGCAAAGGGCATGGTCCATGGGCCTTTTGGGCCCCAAATTTTTGACATGGGAGGGAGGATTTTCAAATGGCGTGATCAGATGTCGCCCCCCCATCATGTTGATTTGTGGGAAGGGGGGAAGAAATTGAAAAGAAGCCACACAACAGATCATCTCCATCAAATCTTTAAATTTTCCACTCCCAATTGCTGATTGTATCACAGGAAATGGTTGCCAAACTAGAAATTATAGAAATCAATCTTTCTCTCTCCTCCCTCTCTCCTCTTAGTGCTTTTTTTTTTTGCATCAATCTATATGAGAAGGGGGTGGGATGATTTGAGAGATTTCGATTGGAAGATGATGTTGAGACATGATGAAGCCTAGATTGATATTTAGAGGAGCATTAGCAACTGGTTGTTAATAAGCATCAACACTCTTCCAAATTCAAGATATGTGTGAAATAAAGCACGGTTGTATGAGTAAATGATAAATTTCATTACTTTATGAGATAAATCTTGATTGCAAATGGTTGGAAAATATTGTTCTTAATTATCAATGATTTGATTTATGAGAACTATTAAGAAAATTAGTAAGGATCAATCGTTTATTAATTTTTTTGTAAATATGCAAAACTCGTAAATCAGTAAGGATCAGTCGTTCACAGGGGATGAAGTGAGGGATGAAAATAATTCTCAACAATCCTAATTAAGTCATGTTAAAAAATCAAGAAATATTAGTATTTATTGATAAATAAATAGATAAATTAGATTTTTGCACTTTAAAAATAGAGAAAAATAATATATGTGCCCATAAATGTATGGTGGAGTTGGAGCATGAGGTTTAGCCTCATATTAGCCCTATCTTTATGTTAAAGTGAGTATTTATCATTTTTTAAATGAAAAAAGTACATCAAACCACTCTCCAATCCTACCATCGAATGCACAACTTTAAACGATAGGGAGAGGAGAGGGTAATAAGTACTAACTAAATGCTGAAGCTGATTTTTTCTGATGTACTTTGCATATAGGATACGTGTATTTTGAGAATTAAAGAGTTTAGTAGCATGAGCATGCTCGTTACTGACCCTATGCAATGCAACAATTACGTTTAGAATGAAAAGAAATAGTTTTGCACCATCATAATGTTTTTTTAAATGAATAAAAATGATTGGACACTATAAATCATTCACAATTGCATTGCATATTCAACACATGGTATCATCCCAAATGCATGGCAATTGTCTTCATAAACACTGACCTACGCTAAGAGTGAGGTATCGTTGTAGGGTTATTGGTTTGTTTCCTTTGGGGAGTGCTCAATGAGGATTATCTTTATCTCCTTGAATGATTGTTTAAAAGAGTATGTATCATGCATGCCTTATGTGTTCAATGGTGCATCTGGGGGCCAATCCTTGAGGTGTAGGAGAGCCGTAGATGTTTGTTTTATGTGGTGTATAACACCAATATGTGTAGGGGCTCCCTATGAGGAGTTTGGGAAGGGTTTTCCATTGGACCACGAGCCATACAAGTGCTTATTTGGTTAGATTAGTGTATAGCCTCCGGATGTTCCTGACCAACCATGAGGCCATGGGGTGTTTTGGTTGAGCATAGAGGCCTCCTGGCTAGAGCCTTAGAGCTAGTTGTCAAGCCCATTTTAGGTCCCAACATATTATCCTCATTGTTTATCATTTCCACTACAAAAAATGCATGAAGGCACAATAGCTTTGCTACTACTTGCCTAGCACTATGGACTGTCTCACGTAAATGTCTGTGATTCCACATTCTAGGAAGCACTAATCAAGTTCCTTTCCCTTAGCTTGCTCTTGTTTCTATGGATACCTTGAGGAAACTTGTCATGGTTTCCCATACATGCAATGGGGTCTCTAGTTAAAGGCATGCCTCACCCCGCAACCTCATCTAACGCATGATTGGTATCAATCTATAATCCATAAGGACCATATGTCTAACATCATCATGTTAGACAAAAGAGTTTGTGTACTCTCTTCATCCTCAACTAGTTCCTCAATAGATGGACAAGGGCATCACTAAGGGGCTTGAAAATTGGCAAGGGATTTCTACGTATTCCCAAAGGATTAACTTTCACTCTTTACACCTGCTCAATGCTCTAAAATGGCCAATAATGCCAATTGCATGCAAAAAAAGGTAGATGGCTTGGATAATTAATTCCCTCATTATACTATAGATAGGAAAAATTAGGGCCAAGGAGCCTATATGGAGCTCTATAAGGTGTGGATTTATGGCCAAAACATCTGCAGTTTGTGCACATCCTTGTGATTAAGAACACTCTGAGGGGAGGTGCTCACCACCACAGTGCATACATTACATGTTCTAGCCATCTTTATTCCCATAGCCATATTTAGCAAAGCACTTGATAAACAAATTCTTTTGGAATAAAAAAGATGCCTTCTTTGTAGTGTTCAAACCCATAAACTAGGTTTTCCCCTTTTTGCCCAAATGCTTGTGCTTGCTTGGCATCACCAATAAGATTTTTGGCCTTGCAATCTTGCTTGAATTGTTCCATGAAACTATAGGGGCCATGACTGGTTTGGTATTTTTCTACTAAACTGATTTTCCACTAAGGGAATTTTTTCTTGATCTCTATTTGCCGACATGTTGCCCATGCCTATCAAAATAGATTGTATTAATATGAGTTCCTTCTTGTAGCATACCAGTATGGTCAAGCAGGCACCCTTGCAAAAGATCCAAGAGGAGTCCTACAATGAGCTTGTAGCTCCAACATTTTGCAATATCCTTCGGATGCTATCAATTTCTTATTTCATGGTTACAAGTTGTTGTTTGGTGTGATGTTAACTAACCAATTGAGGGTGGTCATTCCCTACGCTTGTAGTTCTATAAACTTACATTCCATCGCTTGCAAGGCTATGTTTCTAATATCAAAGCTTGTAGCTTGTTGGTGGAAGATATCAATTGCAACCTGAAAAGCATCAGAGCTTCCTCCTAAATTGTTGAATCTATTCATGGTACTAGCTAAGGTTCCTATGGTCTCTTGATGGTTGACTAGGTGAATCACATGATTAATGAGGTCCCTAAGATGTGTGTTCTCAAGGTCAAGAGTTCAACTAGGACTAGTGTCTCTAGTAGTGGTTGGAGTTTAAAGCTTGCATCTACTTCATGAGTGCATACACCTACTTTGTAGGTCTAAAACCTAGGGTTTTTTAGTATTTGGCCTCTAGTCAACATTCATTTTCAATGCCCAAGATGGTTTAAATTCATATCTATATTATGCTCATTTCAACATCCCTAGGCAAGTCTCTTTTATAGAAATTGTTAAAGGTTTTGTGTATTTCATGGTTTTGTTTAGGTTGAGATGTCCTTGTGTGAGTTATTTTTGTGTGTTGGTCTTGTTTTTTTCTTTTTTCTATTTAAATTTTGATTCGAGGTAGTAATTTCTCCTATTCAATGGTGGTATGCAATTATGACACTTGAACATAGAAGAGGACGTAAGGAAAGAGAAGGTGGAAGGATGATGATGAAGAGGACTATGCCTATGCTTGAGGGGAAGTCTTGACAATAATGGTGGTCACACCAATGATGATGATTACCAAGCAAGTCATGCAAATGATTCAAGACATGATGATAATGATGGTAATCCTACAGGCATAGGCTCTCCAAGTGTTGTTATGATGATGATGATGATGATGATGAGGTTGGAATGATAATCAACTAGCATTCCTCAAACCCATAAACTCTAATTTTCTTTTAAAAACATTTCCCTTGTCCAATATGGTATAAGTTAATACCTCGTCAACACTTTTAATTTGCATAAAGTAAGACACACCATATTTTATATTAATAATGTTCAAAGTAATAACATCAAAATAATTTTATTTTTCTCTAACCACAAGAAAATTTCATAAAACATCTAAAACTATGTTCTCATGTTTTCTATAGAAGATCTTAATTTTTGTTGAATTAAAAACATGATTTTTATAAAAAAAATACTGTAATTTTCATCGAAAATAATTTTTTTATATTTTTGAGACATATTAAAAATCTTAAAAAAATTGGAAAATTTTTAAAATACTTTTAGTAGCAAATTATTCAATTAAAAAATATTATATCTCATAACTATTCAATCAAATATTTTATAAAACTTTATATATACCATTTTAAAGTATTTTTCACTATTTTTATTTTTAAAAAATAAAATCAAACCTTTATAGATTCTAGCAGCTATCCAGAGTTAAAACTGAGGCTGAAAGATATTTTATAAAAATTCCAAACCGAAGAAATATTTATGCGGAATCACTTTTTTTTGTTAAACAAGTTAAAGTACAAGAATCGTAATTGCGTCTTTGGGAGCTGTATCCTTTGCAGTCCAGCCAAGGAAAGTCTATCTAGTCGTTCCAAACACTGAGCTCAACATTTTTCACTTGAGTTTTCATTTTCAAATTGCATTGTTCCCATGGGAATAGCCACTTATAGCTCTCTTAAGACTTAATCTTGATTAATTTCAAGCTTAAGAGCTTAGCCTCCATAGTTTCATGTTGACGACTAAGAGGGGGAGGAGAGAAATTCAATATCTCCATCATCCGTCCACGGAATCAGGAGCAAACTAGAGAAATTGGAAGGCAACATACAATTCTCATACCCTATCACTTCAGAAGAAGGGGGTACATTGAAGCTCTAAATTTGAGATTAGAGGAGAAGACATAGCGATGGTCATGGAAGAGGCATTGGCTTCAATCCTCTCCTATTTGTGTTCTTCCACTACAATTCTTTGGCAATCTTCTTGATTTTGATGGCTTGGGAAGCCTCTCTCTCTCTCTCTCTCTCTCTCTCTCTCTCTCTCTCTCTCTCTCTCTCTCTCTCTCTCTCTCTCTCTCTCTCTCTCTCTCTCTCTCTCTCTCTCTCTCTCTCTCTCATTGTAGCATGATGGTGCCCCCTTCTTTTTCCATGACTCCTCCTTCTTCAACAAACTCCCTCTCTCAAATTGCCCCTCTATGTGCTTTCTTCAACTTTCCGAATCCTCCTCTACATCAATCGTAGCCTCCTTTTCCTCTCCCTCTCTCCATCTTCCCCATAGCATGATGGCACCATCTCTCAACTTCACGACCTCTCCTATCCTCCTCATTTTTGCAATGGCCATCCCTTTTTTTTCTTCATTTTACTAAAAAAAAGAAACCTTTCAATTAATTAATCCTACATTCAAAAGAACACCTCCAACTCACAAGCCTTATGCAATTCTTTAGACTTCAAATTCTTCCTATATTGTGCTCAATCAAGTAAAGAATCCTCAAGTGTGGACGATGATGAAGACCCTCAATGCAAGAGATATTCTGCTACACTAATGATAGGGATACAAAGCGAAGGTCCCTTAGTAGTTTTGGCCTTGAAAATTTAACTATCTCATTGAAAAATCCTATGTTGGTTGTGAAAAGGTTCAAGCTTTCCAATTGCATGATATTCAACACCTCCCCAAAGGGATCTCAATAATAATCAATAATCTAATGATCGCCCTTGCAGATCATTACCAATTATCAATGTAAATGATGATGATGATCAGGACGTAGTAGCAAGGTTTAGTTTTAAATCATGTAGATTCAATAAGTAAATCTATCAGTATCTATCTAAAACTCTACCTTCCTCTTCTACAAGAACTTCCTTGTATCGACATCTCCTGACCAAACTGCAGAGACACGGCCTCTAAAAACAGCAACAACAAGCACTGCATCTGCATTAAATTAATGTAAAAATTTGGTAACAATGTTCTAATTGTGTATAATTTTGCTTAAAATTTTGCAATAGTAGCATTGGTTCTAGGTGTTGTCATTCTCCCCCACTTAATTGCGAAGTGCCCTCACGAGCACATCTACATCACGAACATCTAGCATCGCTAACATAGCTACCACAAGCACTGCAACGCAACCTCAAAAGAAAAATATACTCTCCCTCACTTAATTGCGAAGTGTCCTCGCGAGCACAGCTACAAGAACTGCAAAATTGCACATAGAAAACTAGTAGACACTGAAAAGATAGGAAAATATTTATTAGTGTCATATTATAAATCTAGCAAAGCAAATATTCAATTAAGTTGTGTAAAAACTTGTACATACTAACATTCCCCTTACTCACTCTCCCCACTTAAGTGCATAATATAGCTTCATCCAGTGCATAGAATATACCAACTAGGAAGCTTTCTAGAGCCACTAAACAACAATAAACCCTCTAGGCAAGAAAATGCCACACTACTATCTTACTAGGAATATTGCTTCCAAAATAGCCTCACGGATAAGGTCCATGCCTAACAAAGAACCCAAACAAAGCAAGCTAACATTATGACACCAAATAGGACTCCTATGGTTTAGTTTCTAACCCTCCATGTTCTACTAAAACAACCAGTCAATGGTCCCTAACTTCCAACGGTCCAGAGTTTTATTTATTTGTTGTTTTTTTAATAGTAGTGGCTTTCTTCAATGCCAAAAGAGTATATACATTGATTCTCCTTCCCAAAAGGTCCTACCCCAAAGAGATGCAAGGTATCATACAACACAGAGTACCCATCAAGCAAATCCATACAACCTACTAAGACCTCAAAGGTGATGGTTATCTTCTTTTGGTGTTTTTTTTTTCTTTTCACTTTTTCAACCCTGCAGTCTCAAGGCGTTTTTCTTTCTTTATTTCTTTCTTTCTTTTTTATTTCTGACTTCTTGCCTTTCGAAGAATTAATATATAGGCTATTTCGAACTTTTATTACTTGGATTGGAATGTAAGTGTGTTTTTTTAAAATAAAGGATCCACTAGAAGGCTAAGAATGCATCACTTAATTGAACAGTCAAACATTTCAGCTCAACAACTTCACTCGAGAAATCTAATCTAGCATATAATACTAGTCACTGGTTGCACAAATGATAAGCAAAGATACTCATCAACTCAGCATCTCTCATCCACACTATTCCTAGTCAAATTTTCATGGAGGGAACCTTGTTATTCAGTTACCCCCACATATCGCTAGAAAAGCGACAAAAAGATAGGGGAAAACTCTATTGGATTCCCAATCAGACTCCCATATAATGAAATTCACTAGGTCATGCACACACATCACCCCCTTTCAATCACTCCCTGGTGCTAAAGCCCCATCCCATGTGGGTGGACTCTCATATAGACTGAATTGGTTATATATATCTTTCGATGTATTTTGGTTTTAAAAATTGAGGCTTGTGTTTCTTCTGTAGGTAGTTAGGTTTACAAAACTCTAAATGATTTCAATCAAGTTATATTTTGAACTTTCCCTTATTTCAAACAAATATAAAGAGATAAATTAGATATGAAGCAACATGTTATGTATATGGATATTGCAACTCCAAGATAATTGCGAAGACAATCACGTAGTGGTTCGCAAATTGCAACAACCATCAAACCTGCACAGAACTCAACCACTAACCACTAACCCATTAATATGTTAGATCAATAAAGAGTGAAACTCCTTCAAAAATTGGTCATCTAGTCAAACACCCTTGTAATGAGCTCCTAACACTGAAGGAGTATCCCAATCGTGCGTGCAACTAACTACCTAGCCATGTGAAGACAAACTAAACTAAGTGCGCTAAAACCTAAAATGTAAAGGTATCAATAAACCAAAAGTGTTTTTGTTTTTTAAAGGATTATTTGTTTTGTATGTTTTTCCAAATATGTAGAATAAAGTAAAAACCTTAAAAGACTCTAAGAAAACAAAATATCTAAACTAAAATCATCAAACTCCCTAAGATCTTCTACTGCAAACAATAACCCTAATCCAAAATCATCCACACTATCTAAGTCAAGCCTATCAACAAAATCATGCTCATAAATAGCCTCCAATGCAGACACATCAGAGGTCATAGACTGGCTATCAGGTGCATCGCTAAAAACCTCCATCACATCATGGAGTGGAGCTGCAGTTGCGAGCCACAGCTGCATCGTCATAATATGGCATAGGTGCCACTGGTAAACATCCTAAAGAATAGACCTTGGTCGCATCCATATACCAACATATATAATCCCAACAATGACAATTCACTTGATCATCAGAATATGATGGAGTAAAATGGTAAACAACAGCTTGATATTGGAAAATTTGTTGATGCTCTCTACCCACCCTAGATTGAACAACACCACGCTTAGGTGAGAATACATTATCATAATCATGGCAGCCTATAGCATCATGCATGGCAGTGGTACCATAACGTTGAAAGTATGTGCGACACTACCAACACAAAAGCTAAGCATGAATCAAAAGATACCTCTAACACTTTCTACAACCAAATGATGGATGGTATTGCAAACAAAAAATGATCACAAAAGAAGAATCGCAACATGCCTCTCCTCTCGGTGCATATAAGAACCTGTCATGCATCTGAAAATGCGGAATACTATAAGGCCCAACATGAACAAGATTAGAGCTATCAGCATCAAGACAAGGGTAAAGCGCATCTATCCACAAAAAAGCCATACTTGCATCCCATTAAAAACCCCAAAAGAGAAAAGAAACCCGAATATAGATTAGTTAAGGGGTCATTCTAACCACTTACCTAACTATACCTAACTAAACTAAGTCAAAAAATATTTAAGGCAAAGACCATTAACTCTAAAAAGCTCATTTTTAGCATTAATATCATGTACATCAAGAGAACCATTATCATAAACTTTAACAACCTTAAAAGGTCCTAACCAACAAATTTTTAGCTTCCTAGGAAATTTGTAGTAGTGACTATCATATAATAAAACTAAATCATCTTCTTTAAAGTCTCATATTTTGATATTCTGATCATGCCAAGCTTTACGACATTTTTGCATTGCTTCTAAGCTCTATAAAGCTAATAGTCTTTCCTCCTATAACCTCACCAATTGTAAAATTATTTGCTTCAACGATTTAGCCTCACCTAATCATAACGAGAGGATGATTCATAGACTAGGCAACTCTTGCTCAATTGGAAAAATAGCATTAGTTCCATAAACTAAGTTGAAAGGTGTATTTTGCACTATCACTTTATAAGTGGTTCTATAGGCCCATAATGCCTCATACAAACGTTCATCCCAATCTCACCTATGAGAAGCAACCATTTTAGTTAAAATCTCACAAATAATGTGATTAGTTACTTCAACTTGCTTGTTAGCTCGGGGATAATAAGGCGTTAACTTGCAATGCTTAATTTTTTATATTTCCATTAGCTCGCTAATGAGACCATTCAAGAAATGGGAACCTCAGTCACTTACTAATTCCAATGGGCAACCAAAATGGGTAATAATATTCTCATACATAAACTTAGCCACCTCAATGGCTTTATTCGTATTAAGTGCTTTCGCTTTCACCCACTTGGTAATATAATCAGTACAAACCAAGATATAATGATTAGATCTATATCTGGTAGGCAAATCAATTGAGCCCACAAAGTCAATTCCCCACTTCTCAAAAGAACACCATATTGGGAAAAATGGGAATTTCCCATAAGTTTGGGACACGTGGTTAAATCTTTGCATTTGTCATAACTTGAACACAATAGCTCCAAATCAAGCACTCTATAGCTTAATAGATTCCATTTTTCAAGTGCTTTCCAATGATAGGTCACATCATATGGTTTTGAAAAACTTATGGGCATGTTATCCGTGTGCCACCTTTTTAGTATTCAAAAAATGAGAATTGGGAGATTCCATAACTCACTAATATTGCATTAAAGGTGCTAATGCCAATATAGGTGTCAAAGGTGTAGAAAAACTCTTAGAAGGACAACCATTCCTTTGAAAGATATCATATTTTCAACAATAATAATAAGCAAATTTAAAGAGGGTAGGCCACCAATAACCAGCTAATAGAACTTTCCTTGCAGTTAATTCACCAGCAAAATGGCCACCACACGGCTCATTATGCAATGCCTTAAGAACCACATGAACTTTGTCTTCCCTTACACATCGTGGATAGATACCGTAGTGTGGAAAGAATTTATAAAGGTAACCCCCTAATAACCCATAGGAGTGTGCTTGCATTAAAATTTTCATACCATGGAACTTGCGTTTCCATGGAACGGGTAATAATATTAGCATACCATGGAACTTGCGTTTCCATAGTAAAAAGTGATACATCTAGTTAATCATCCTCTATACCTTCTTTCTTATCAGATGTTAATAACCGTGAAAGATGATTTGCTGGAACATGAGCTCTACCAGGACGAGTAACAATTTGAAAATCGAATTCTTGAAATAACAACATCCAACGAATTACATGTCTTGAAAGTTCTGCTTTATTAAGCAAATACTTTAATGCCTCATGATCTACATAAATGGTAAATTTATTTCCTAATAAATAATGACAAAATTTTTCCACTGCAAATACCATTGATAAGCATTCTTTTTCAATGGTAGTATAATTTATGTCCGCATCACTTAAATTATGGCTTGCGTAATAAATTGGATGATCCACTTTATTATCATCTACTTGGCATAAAATAGCTCATGCATCAACATGAATATGGAATTCTTTCATCCAATCCGGGGGTGCCAGTACTGGTCCTTCAATTAACTTTTGCTTAAGAAATTCAAATACTTCTTGATAAGTAGCAACCCAATTAAAAGGAGTATCCTTTCATAGAAAATTTGTCAAAGGTGAGCCCACTTTTGCGAAATCAGAAATGAATCGTCGATAATAATTTAGATGTTCCAAAAATCCACGCAATTGCTTAAGGTTTGTAGGAGGTAGATGTGCAAAAATCTTAGAAATTTTAGCCGAATCCATAGCAATACCTTCTTTAGAAATGATATGCCCCAACAATGTTCCTCTTGGCACTCCAAAACACATTTATCAGGGTTCAAGGAGATACTTACTTTGTTACTACGTTCAAACACTTGCGCCAATTAATCAGGCATTTCTTTTGACGTCCCATAGACACAAAAATCGTCTTAAAAGACTTACATCCATTGTCGAAGAAAATCTTGATAGGCTGCAATCATAACTCTTTGAAATGTCGTGGGTGCATTACATAAGCCAAAAGGCATTAATTTATAAGAAAATGTAGCCCATTCAGTAGTAAAGGTAGTTTTGGATTGATCTTCAGGATGAATCAACACTTGATTATAGCCGCTAAACCCATCCATGAAATAATATAGCTCATGGCCTGCAACTTTATCAAGTACTTGATCTGTAAATGGCAAAGGAAAATGATCTTTACGTGTTTTGCTATTCATCTTTCTATAATCAACACAAATGTGAATCTTCTTACTATTCTTCTTGGGTACTACCACAACAGGAGAGACCCATTCACTATATGCAACATGATAAATAAATCCTATATCTAAAAGTTTAGTAATTTCAATTTTGACCAGTTCTGCATACACATGTCTTGTTCGTCGTTGGCATTGACATACGGGTTTTGTGCCTAGTTCAAGATCAATATAATGCTAACAAAAATCAGCTTTAATACCTTTAAGGTTAGTATAAGACCAAGCAAATTCCCCAACATGTGCTCGTAATACCTCCTCAAATCTTTCTTGATCTTGGGATTCCAAGTGAGCCCCTAGATTCAAATATTTCCCTTTTCCCAACAACACATGATTATGACATGCCTAGCATATGCACACATACGGGCTGATTGTTACCGTGTTTCCTGCAACACAAAGGAGCGGAAAACAAAAAAAAAGGAAATAGTGAAAAAGGTGCCTTGACCGGTACCAGACCCTGAAGAATTTAAATGTTCGGCCACAACCCTCAGAAAGTCTCAGCGTCGCCCCGAGGCGACAAAAGAGTAAAAGGCGCACCATTAAATATAGAAGCGCTCCCGAATCCTTGTAAAAGAGCGCCAGGCTCGCTCCTGTGCAAATTGTACGCATTAGTTGGGAATAAGATAAAATTAGAGTGGTGGGAATTGGGAAAAAGGGCCTAGGCTACGGCCGGCCATGTAAAAAAGGGAAAAAGGGGATGACTGCCCAAAAGGGATTTAGGGTTTTGTATATAAAGTTGAAAAGTGAATGAGAAGCTCATTCTTTGGTGTGTGGCAAAAAGAGTCTTCTTCTTCCTATCTTCTTCTCTCCTTCTTGCTTGTGTGTGCTCTTGAGAGAGGGTGTGTGAGAGTGTGAGGGAGTGAGTGTGTGTGGGAGTGAGGGATCAAGAGGGTGAAGCTCTTCACCATCTCCTCTTCTCTTCTTCTCTCCTCTTCTATTGTCTTGTGCGCGCGGCTATGGAGGATGGAGCTTGGAGATGGAGGAGGCTTGAGGAAGCTTGAGCTAGCATCAAGGATCGTGGAGCTACCGGAGTGCAAGGGAGAGGAGGGTACTCGATCAAGCATCAAGGTAAGCTCACTACACGCGTAGGATCGACGGCGCATCGACTAGGTAAGAGATAGCCATTAAAGCTCGCTTGGAACACTTGAACAATAAGCGGTCCATGGGTCTTGGCGGTTGAGTGAAAGCTTCCACATTTTGGTTCCGTTGCCGAGACCAACGGATTCAAGCTTGAGCACTTGCGCGCCCCATATCGAGCATCGAAGTAGGGTACTCATCCCCGAAACAGAGCTTGAGATAGGTAGGAAGTTTGGGTGTTTTTGATCTTCAAAACAAGTAAGTATTTTGGGATATTTTGGTTGTTTGAGGATTGGAAAGCATGGAGAATCTATTTCAGTTTTTTGCCTTCGATCTTTGTTGCATTTAGCGTAGGTTAGAGTTAGGAAATCGAACCGGGAAAGGGTGGGGCTTACTGTTTCAAAACAGGGCAAAATAGGGCAAAAATCGTGCAAAATGTGTAAAATGCTCGCTAATGATGCCTAAGATCGGAAAGTGAGTGATCGGGGGCGTCAATGCCACATTTGGGAAGGCATGTAAGAGCCAGGAGGCCAAAAGAGAGCTCATTTGTGCCATTTCAGTGAGAGAGAGAGAGAGAGAGAGAGAGAGAGAGAGAGAGATAGAGATAGAGAGCTCTAGCCTGTGTCGATTCGATCGCATCACCGACGCACTTACCAACCCGTTCAGGTATACGAATCTCTCCCTCTACTTCCCTAGATAGGATCTGGAAGTGCATGACCATAGCGCCGGCCTACATTTGGTAAAACGATTGAAATCGCATTCATGCGGGTTACGTGCACTGCATTCGGCCCGTCCGAGCGGCCTCTCTTGGGCCGAGTCCCAAAATCGGCCCTCAACCCTTGTCACTCGGCCCACTTGGCCAAACCCTAGTCGGCCCTCGGACGTCCGAGGCAACTGTCCGAGTCAACCCACTCGGCCGTCCAAGTCAAAGCTTTTTGCCACGTGGCATATCTGGCCTCGGCCCATCCGAGTGACCCGTCCAAGTCTCAAATTCGGCCCTCGGCCACATCCCAAATTCGGCCCTCGGCCAAGCGCCGTTCGGCCCGTCCAAATCACCTTGTCCAAATTCGCCATTCGGTCCGTCCGAATCAAAATAGTCCGAGTCAAACTGGGAAATTCATCCCTCGACCCTGTGGCTCGGTCCGTCCGAGTGACCTACTCGGACCCTGCAATTCAGACCAATTGGTTCGAGTGCAACTTTTTGTCAGATTTTTCAAAAATTTGACCAAACCCGGCAAATACACAGCAGCGCAAACTATCGAAACCCTTCAGGCGCTCAAAACTTGATTCTAACACACGAGATAACAGAAATTGTAGTGCGCAGCCACTTAGCGGCTAGAAGTGGACAGTTGCGAGACCCAAGGACTTAGACGCGAGCCACTGAGCCGTAAAACCTGATCGACCGAAAACGAACAAGGCAACATACGAGGAAACCCTAAATCCTGACAAAACGGCCAGAAAATGGACCTACAAGCCTATCAGGACCGAAACAAGCGAGAGTGTGTAAGACGCTGAGGAATTGCTTGCTGCACTCACATTGAGTTTCCGCAGTTGAGGTACACTTAAGAAAGCTAAAAGCCTGATTGGGCACAAGTGCAAGAGAAATGACACACTCACCAAGTGACCATAAATTGAGGTCTGTATATGCAATAACCAAAGGAACTCACTCAGATAAAACACTCAAGGAACCCACCAATAGGAGAGGACCCAAGATATAGACAAACCATGAAAGCACAAAGTAGGACCAAGCAAGGAACACCAACGACGAGGATCTGTCAAGTCTATTCAACCTGATCGACAACGTAGTGGAGCACAAAAATTCGACCATGACGAAAAAAAGCTCAAACCATCGGTCTAATGAGGAGCTCGATTTGAGTGTATTTCTAGATACTATCAAGCAGAAGCTGGTGAGCAGTTACGACGCGCACGCCCGGTACGAGCACCGTGGCAGGACAACAGACGCAATCATTGCAGACCTAGAGGAGGAGAGAAGGCTAGCCCACAAGGCATTGTAGGGAATAGCTGATTATAATAGGGATCAACGGGCTAGGAGCCAAAGGCAAAGTATGGAGCTGCATGAGGTGCAGCGAGTGTTGAACTTGGCTGGCCAAAACCAAATGGACCATGAGAGATCACTAGAGGGAGACTTGACGTTGAGCGAGCTCCTCATGAAATGGCTGCTCGATAACACCGCAGTAGAGCAGAGTGCCACCGCACTAGCAACATCGCTACTCGTAGGATTAGGGGCAAACCAAGGCTCAAAGAGCCAAACCAAAATACCCATTGTTGCTAAGCAACTCGATAAGTACCAACCTCAGGACGACCCATACAGCTTTGTTGAGCATTTTGAGCAAGTCTGCGAAGCCAACGGCCTCAACGACCAAACTCAACATTCGCAAGCATTCGAGCTTTGCCTGGGCGACAAGGGTAGGACGTGGTATATAAGCCTGGATGCCGTAGAGCAAGCCAACTTCAATAATCTCAAGGATCTCTTCATCAAGATATTCGCCGAGCCCGGATACTCCGATAACCTGCTGGTGCGCTTGATGAACGTCAAGCAGAAAGAGAAGGAGGACATCCGCGACTATGTGACCCATGTGAGGAGTCTCTTTAAGAGAATCCCTCTAGGTGAGCGACCGACTGATAGAGCAGTTTTGACTGTATTCATCAGCGGAAATCGAGACGAGGAGTTATATAAGGCATTGGCAGGCAATTCAAGCCTGTAGCGGAACGTGGTGGCTAGAGTGTTTGAGGAAGCCATCAGAGTCGATGACCAGCTAAAAGAGCGGAGCTCTAGGAGCTCAAATCTAGAAGAGACCAACCCACGAAGCTCAAAGAGAATGTCAACCTCTAGTGAGCAATCAATCCCATCATCCCAAGATAAGGGGAAGGCCACCGAGACAGACCAAGGCTTGGCTGAGGTCAAGATGGAATTAGCCAAGGTAAAAGACATGTTGAGACGACCAACGCGCCCGCACATCCAATGTGTGTACTGTGGCGGAAACCACTTGCCGGCCGAGTGTCAAGACCCTAGGTCAAAACCTTGTGCTAACTACGGTAGGTTGGCCATGATGTCGCACATTGTAGATTACCAAGAAGACTTCCATACTCGCAACCCTATGGCCAGCCTTACCTAGCGAACAAGCTGCAGCCATTCTTTGGAAGGGGAGCCCCATTGGCTCTTCCCGCGCCTAACGATATGAAACCAGCCACCCCTAGAATGGACATAAATCCTACAGGAATTCCTAGACCGCCTGGTCCTTACGTGACCCACCCACCGAGTGACACTCTAGTACACTACGTGGAGGAGCCGACTGATAAAGAGACCTACATATACCCTTACGTCTCGCACGACGACGAGGGCAACGCGGTCCTCATGGATTATCGACCCGTTATGGTGACAGCGTTAGGACAAGGACGAGGACGAGGTAGGGGCCTAGGAGGGCAGCCGCAGGATCCGATCAATTGTTGGACTTGCGAACACCCCAGTCATGTCTCATCACGCTGCCCTGAAAGAGAGCAGAAAAACAGGGACAAGGCTGACCAGAGGTGCATAGAGTGCGGAATCACCCATCTTTTCATAGACTGCCCAAAGCGAAAACTGTCCTCTAGCTCAGCCAACTTTTCATCTGTCCCACTGGGGCTGTTTGGTGTCGAAAATCTCGATGGGGAGGCCACACCTATTCCATTGCGGGTCATGACCCGAGCCCAAACGACGCACGCTAGTATCTCTCTGCCAAGACCTAGCAATCTTGACGCAACCTCGATAGGGAAGAAAAGCCGCAGGCAGAAGAAGAAGAGATTGAAAGCTAGATTGAGAGTGCTATGACTCTGCTTGTAGGAAAGAAGGTTTCAGATGCAGAGGCATAGACTTCAGCCCCTAAGACAGCCGAAAGGGGAAGCGCTAAGGTAGGGGAATACCCGCATCCGAAGCGACAGTTAGAGGCCATAGAAAAGGTGAAGGAATGGGTGAAGGAGGCCCAACAGCACCTCAAAGATACTATGCCCATCATAGAGGACGAGATCGATGACCTCTCCAGCGTAAGCACGCCAATATCACCGCCGCAACCTGAGGCACAGACGGTTAAGGCAGGAAAAGGCAAAGCAACCGAGGGATACACAATCAGAAGAACAGCAAAAGCCGCAGGATCTCCCTAAACACTTCATGAAATTCAAAAAAGGGGATAGGGTAGTAGTTCTGTTAGGTGCCAAACGTCAAGGGCAGACAAGCAAACCAATCGAGGGACCAACCAAAGTCAAGGAGGTAGACCTAGCCCAGGAAGGGGAAACACCATGACCAGTGTTCATTGCTGACGACTTGACTGGTAAAGAAGAAACGAGTCTTGTTGCTCTCTTGTGAGAGTACATAGACGTGTTTGCCTGGTCCTTACAAGATCTATAGGGGGTAGATCCAAGTGTTGTGACTCACAACATACCCATGACGTCGAACGCAACGCCGGTCAAGCAGCGATCGTACCCTATGAATCCAAAACACGCTCATGCAGTCAAAGAGGAAATTGGCAAGCTGATGAGAGCTGGATTCATTTATGAAATTGAGCACACAGACTGGGTATCACCCATAGTCATTGTGATGAAGAAGAACAAAAAAATCCGAGTGTGCGTCAATTACAAGAAGGTGAACGCTGCTAAGAAGAGGGACAATTATCCATTACCGTACACCAAGCACATGCTTGAGAGGGTGGCAGGCAAGGAAGCCTATAATTTTTTGGATGGCTTCTCAGGGTACAACCAGGTGCAAGTGAATCCTGCAGACAGTCACAAGATTGGCTTTGCCACTAAGTGGGGCATCTTTGCATACATAGTCATGCCCTTCAGGTTGACCAATGCCCCCGCCACTTTTCAACGTCTCATGTGCACTATCTTTAAGGACATGCTTTGCAAGGAGTTAGAGGTATTTGTCGATGACCTGTGTGTCCATTCGACCTGGATCGAGCACTTAGACAAACTCTGTGCAGTCTTTGAATGGTGTCATTTATATCGTCTCTCCTTGAACCCCTTGAAGTGTCAGTTTTGGGTAAAGCACGGATGCATCTTAGGACACATGGTGTCGAAGAACGGCATTGCCACTGACTTCTCGAAGGTTAGGGTTATTGTTGACCTTCCACCCCCAATTAATTACAAAGGAGTTCAATGCTTCTTAGGCCATACAGGATACTATCGGCGGTTTGTACTGAACTACACACTAATCGCCAGACCATTGTACAAGCTACTAATTGTCTTCGAGTGGACCGAGGCATGCCAACGAGCATAAGAAGAATTGAAAAAGGCTTTAACAATAGCACCAATTCTACGAGCCCCAGATTGGACCATTACCTTCCATGTGCACATAGATGCTTCTAAGTTTGCCATGGGGGCAATGTTGTGCCAACCTGGTGAGCACAAATTAGATTACCCAGTGAGCTTTGCTAGCAGATAACTCACTGAAACAGAGATGAATTACTTGACAATAGAAAGGGAGGGATTAGCCATGGTGTTCGCTATGAAGAAATTCCGGCATTATCTATTGGCCACACCCTTCATCTTTTTCGTGGACCATCAAGCCCTGCTCTATTTAGTGAACAAACCTTGTGCTACGGGGCGCATAGCTCGATGGCTCCTCCTACTCCTAAAGTTTGATTTCTCTGTGGTAGTACGAAAGGGAAAACAACATTACATGGCTGATCACATGTCACACATCCCCACAGGAGAAGCCGCTAGACAAGGTATCATTGACGAGTTACCTGACACCCACTTATTCCACCTGTCCAGCGAGAGAGATTTATTTAAGGATGATCTAATGCCATATTGGGCGGACGACATAGTCCAAGTACTCGAGCATGGATTACATGAGCGACCAATAGAAAAGGCCCGACTTAGGCGCTTGATCTTGAAGATCCAGCCCTACCAACTGATTGCAGGCCAACTCTATAGGCTGGGGCAAGACAGATTGTTGCATAGGTGCATGTGTGAGCATGAGATGCACGATGTGCTCTCGGAGGCACACAGTGACATTGCGGGAGGACACTTTAGTGGAGACACGACAACACGAAAGGTGCTACAGTCTCAACTATGGTGGGCCACATTTTTTCGTGACGCCAAGCGATTCGTTAAGAATTGTGACGAGTGCCAATGGACAAAAGTCCCGATTCGTAAAGATCAAATGGATTTGACCCCAATTATTGCTCACCAACCCTTCAAAAAATGGGGAATTGACTTCATAGGACCCATCAGTCCTGCGGCGCATTACTCACAAGCCAAGTACATCATAGTGGCCATAGATTACCTCACAAAATGGGCAGAGGCAAGAGCCACAAGAAAAAACGACGCTAGGACGACTACCAAGTTCTTATGGGAGCAAGTGATCTTGCGCTTCGGCTGCCCCATCGAACTAGTTAGCGACCAAGGCACACACTTCATCAACGAAGTGATAGCACATCTCCTATCCACCTTTCTCATCATCCATCACAAATCCTCACCATACTACCCTCAGGCTAATGGCCAGGTAGAATCAACTAACAAGATTCTTATCAACGTCCTGACTAAAGTAGTCTCAGCCTCACGAAGCAACTGGGACAACAAGTTGATGGCAGCCTTGTGGGCCTACCGCACACCTTATAAAACGGTTGTCGGCCAAACCCCCTTTAGGCTAACCTATGGGACTGAGGCAATTCTACCATTAGAATTCTTCGTTCCTAGCCTAAGAATGGCACTTCAAGAACGATGGGAAGGGAAGGAGGCATGGACGCAACACCTGGTCGAGCTGGAACGCCTATCAGAAACTCGTCTTCTAGCCACCCACGCGCTTATCTGTGAGAAAGCCCAACGCAAGAGCTGGTTTGACAAGCATGTCAAGCAGCGAGAGTTTGAACAGGGTGACTTAGTGCTCCTTTACTCAGTTAAAGGGCATAAGCAAAAAATGAAATTCAGAGGTCTCGGACCCTTCAAGGTTCGGGCAATCAGCCAAACCGGCAATGTTGAGCTTGAGACCCTAGATGGTGAAGGAATAGGCTTCTTCAATGGCAGTCGTGTCAAGAAGTACTTCCCTCCCACTCATCCTTTGCATGAGCCACCAATGTTAGAACCGCCGGTCAAAGTACGAGTAGCTCATCATCAACGAAGATGATGAGGAAGCCGTAGAACCCGCTTACCTCCATGTCACTGTCACTGCCAAGCAAACATGTGCTTTCAATCCCTTGATTGATGAGGGAGCAGACTTCAATGTCTTAACCCACATCATTGGATCCAACTTGGCAAACCACTACTTCAACCCACAACTGCCAAATTAAACCCATATGGGGCTCAATCATATGCGCTTCTTGACAAGTGCAAAGTCACCGTTTCTATCAAGTCTAAGATTGTTCCAATGCTTTTTTACGTGTTACCAAGTGCTCTAGACGCAGGCACGGAGTCACTGCTGGGGCGAACTTTAAAAAAGTAGACTCACTGCAATGTTGATTATGAGTCGCAGCGCATCCACCTAGCAATAGGCAATGTGGGCATTGTCATAGCTTTCAGCAAGGGCTGCGCGACACCATCATCATCCATAAAGCCACCGGTAGAAACATCCGTAGGCAAGACTAAGGAGGGGGGTAGTGCGCGGCTACCGCTCCCCGACTTCCATAAACCGCAGCCCACAGCAACCAAAGCAAGGGCCCAACAGCCTCGCTTTCAATGGGTGCCTAAACAGCCGCAAAAACCACCTAGGAGTCGACGCGCCTATCCGCATAAGACCCAGAACTCTAAACCTAGGAGGCCAAGACACAATCACAGGAAGAGCCGCGTGATTAAGCAAAGATGGGTCCCTAAAGCCCTCTTGCATGCGCAAGGCTACTATGAAGGAAATGCCTCACTGTGGATCCCTAAGGCCCCCACGGCCAAAGGCACTAGTCATACGCCACCCTCAAGCTTGATCAGCCCACATCCCCCAACACCTCAAACCCTTAGGCTGCAGTGCTCTCTAGAGCCCGAGCCATTCGACTCATCTACCCTTCCGCCCAAGAGAGTCACACAAACCTATCGGCCCAAGCAACGGCCACCCTCACAGGCGGCATCATCTGATCAAGTCAATCCGACTCTCCACAGCAAAGCTAATTGCAACAGTCCAGCTGTTGTGACTGACCCTAATCCGCCCATCTTCCAAACAGCCCAACTGCAGGCTCAAGGAAACTCCCAACCGCAACTATGTATTGTCAAGGCCTCTAGTTCTAGCAAACCTCGACCGCCCGCCCGCCTTACGCCCTCCTATGAATGGAAGTCATTTTTAGCACTAGCCACTGATCTTACTGAGGACACCTGAGATGATGTGGTGGACTGCATTAAACGGCTCGATTCCACCTTCGTGTCGCTAGCCCTCAGCTATGACCGCTTGGACTTGGGTCTATTAGAAGAACCCTTTGCAATGGAAGTGCGCAATATGCCTTGCTCTTGGGAGACTTTTGAATTCGCATTTGCAAAAGCTTCTTGCTTTGTTGTTGAGTTACTCAGCGAGATCTCCAAAGAGCAAGCCATCAAACAACGCCTTATCACGTCATACAATCCATGAACCACTTGTGGTATCACTGACCAAGAGATCACAAAGTTATCACACCTTGCTAACACCAGATCACCTTTTTTGAGGCAGTGGTATGCTCTTAGGTTGCAATGGAAAGTTGAAGGATGCCGCATAATGACCAATGCCGAGCAACGCCGTGTCATCAAAACGGCAGAATACGATTCCACTTACGTCGTGCCCACCTCGTATAGAGTGTTAACCACCCTTCGGAACCGACCCATGGAAGAACACCTCAAAGGACACCCCTACCTCGATCGCCTCTTAACAGAAGAAGAACTCCACGTTGCGAGTCGGGTCGACTCTGGTGACCTCCTCATCACCCCTCGCATCCTGACCAATGCAGACGTGTCAAACTTTGTGGCGTGGATGTAGTATATCATCAACAAAGAGATGGGCCAGGGATAGAGCACAAAAATCACGGCCATAGGACAGAATAGGCCAGCTACGAATGCGGAGTCTAGGCAAGAGCCCAAAAGGCAGAAAGTCGAAGCCTCAACCTTGCCCATCCACACAATGATGACGCCATCAGCTAATTACGACGAATACGTCGCCGAGCTGCTCTCCCAATTAGAGAAAGCTAAGGAGGAACGCAAGATAGCCGTGGGCTGAGTTGGCAGCCGAGAAAGAATTAGTGGCCGCCTTCCAGTTGGATAAAACGAGAATGATAGCCTTGCAGCAGAGGGAGATCGTAGATCTCAGACAAGAAATGAAGGCTAAGGATGAGAGGGAGGAGCACTGGAGATAGCAGCTCGAAAACGAGACACAGGAGCTAGTAAAAATGCAAAGAGAGTACAAGCTCCTGATAGTGCAATACCAAGAGCTTGCTGCAAAATCTGCTCATATTGATGCACTTGTGGGGCTGAGTTGAATGCCAGGGACAAAGAGAGAAAACAAAGCATGAAGGAACAGTAGGAGGAAATCGAGCACCTGACAGACTAGCTAACCTCTGAAAAAGAAGAGCAATAGAGGCTAGTCAGGGAATTGGAAGACTATGAGTAGAACCTCATGATGTTAGCCCTAAAGCAAGGAGAGAGTTGGGAAGTGATGAACAAAAGAGCAGAGGAGTGGGCTGCGCACAATGAAAAGAGGGTGAAGACACTGGCACAGCGCCTTGCTCTGGCAGAGAAGGAGAAAAACATCGCAGAGAGCAAGGCAGAAGCAGCCCAAGTGGCCTTTAGCACTCAACAGAAAGCCTTCCTCGATACCATCCTGGACGCCACCCATGCAGCACAAGGAGAGCCATTGGAGGTGATGCAGAGAAAGCTCGGCATGGCACGAAGGGCCTTACACGACACTGGACTGCAAATGCCACCCCTACCTGCAGAGGTTAGGCTGAGCTTGGATGAGCAACGAAAATACCTATTGCTGGCCGGCCTAACCCCCTAGGAGATTGACACCCTCGGATTCGAGGAAAAAGCAGCACACGCAGAACGGCAGGGGGAGGAAGCAAAATTGGGAATCGATATGAATAGATTCAGGGAGGATGTAGTCCCACAACCCCCCTCGCCGCACTCTCAAGAGCCACCACAAGAGGACCCATCTGCGGAAAGAAAAGCCGCCTCTAGGGAAAGACGCAAAAAACTGGTGGAGGAAGCCAGGAAAAAGCTGAGAGCCAAACCAGCTGTGCTACCGTCTGCACCTCTCCCACCGTGCCCTGATGATCTTCCCGCAGGATTCCATGCAGAACTGGTGTTGTGGGAGATACAGGAACAAGGAAAGGATCCATTCACCTTCAGTTTCCTCCTACCCAACAGTCTGCGGAGGGTCCTGCCGCTCAAGATGATGGACGAGGTAATCGCGGTCGGTGGCCGGTTGGGGCAAAGATGGCTAGAAGAGCGAGAAAAGACCCTGACTTCTTGGGGCACAGAAGCGGCCGACTACTAGCAAAATAAAGTTTTTGAAGTCCCATACACTATACAGGGCTACAAAAGCCAACCCCTATGGAGGAGGCGAGTATGCGACATCTGCATGCTCGCCTGGATGGCGTTTTGTAACACCTTTCCATTCGAGCGGAATAACCCTACCTACATGGCATACCCTTGAAGGGTAGGGGTGGATTTTGATGCCACCCTCCATGGGCAGTATGACTTCCCTATTATTTATAACTCCATTGTAGTATCCTTCGAGTATGCCCTTCTTTTTACCGCCGAAAGCCTAGATGAGTCTATGACGAGCTTTCTTGCGGATTTCTCCTCATGTCCTGACCCCGCTTTTGTAACAACTTGTAATTATCTTAGGTTACTTAGGCTTATTCTTAAGCAGGACCCGACTCCACAAGAGCGCGGCCTACCTCCCCTATTCTTTGATCCTAACGCTATAGACAACTGCGCCATGGCTCGTCTTATGATGAGGGCTAGTCTCCTTCCCTCTTTTTGCCTAGCCCTCCTAGAGGATATGAACGACAGCCAATTCACTAGGTGCAATCACCCTTTTCTCTCCACCACTTCGCTTCATGTCCACATGAATCTAAAAGATTACATGCAAAGTCGCCAATTTTTGAGCAAATCTATCCGACCCCCTTCCCCTCCTCATTCCGATGAAGACAATTAGGCCTATTTATCATTTCAAAAAAAAAAAAGAGAGAAGAAAAACAAAAAAGAAGAAGAGGAGAAAAAGAAAAAAGAGAAATGCACCACAGTCACTGCACCTAGGGTTTTCCCTAGCCCCCTCCCCACTTCACACTTAGGGCACATCAAGGGCAGGACTTTCAGACCTGTCACCCTAAGACTTGCACTGCACCTCCAACGACGCACGAACCGGGTCCTCAAGTGTGGGACGTTACCAAGGGCTTGCCCAAGGTTACCCATCTCCCAGTTCCACTGCCACGGGGACCACACGCTACACAGAGAGACAGACACACCCCTTAGGGAGTGCACAACTTTTCTTGTAGGTTATGTTTGAGTTTCAAGAAATGGCTACTCTGCTGAAGAGGATCACCCACGGCATCCTTTAATGACCAAAACTTCTTTCCATGTGCCGGCATCCAGCCATCTGCCTGCTGATGGCTACCATGATTGAACCAAGTCAAGATAGATCTGCAATTGGCATAGATCTTGGAATCTCATCTTCCAAAGATGCATTCCCAATGCCTCAAGATCTACGGATCACTTATTGATTCCACAAGCCTGAAGAATTTCAATGCAGAGTTGAAGATCTTCAACGCCATACTGAAGACCTTCAACTCAAATATTGAGACCTTCAACTCAAATACAAAGATCTTCACATCAACGACACAGATTTTCAATACGAAGACAAACCATATCTTTGTCAAGACAGAGTCGGGGGGGGGGGGGGGGGGGGGGGGGGGGCCTTCTCCAGAATAAATCCCTCCAATACCATCCTCCTAAGGGATTGCTTATTGCTTCAAGCGTTTTTGATGCTCAAGGGACAATCGGCTACATAACGAATGCCACAACTATGTGAAAGATGCCGAGCATCTTCATGGAGCCTAAAGCACGCTGGAACCTCTCATGGTCATTGTCACTAAACTCCATCAACTCTCATTCACACAACCACCTTGGAAGAGGTGTCATCCACCCACCAGTTCCGCCTCGCAGCAACCCTAACTAGCCACTACTTCCCATCGCAGTGCCATGGGACTCGCACTTGGCTAGGAGGGGGGTAATGTTATCGTGTTTCCCGCAGCACAGAGGAGCAAAAAATGGAAAAAAGAAAATAGCGAAAAAGGCACCTTGACCGGTAACCAGACCCTGAAAAATTTAAATGTTCGGGCACAACCCTAAGAAAGTCTCAGCATCGCCCCGAGGCAACAAAAGAGTAAAAGGCGCACCATTAAATATGGAAGCGCTCCCGAATCCTTGTAAAAGAGCGCCACGCTCACTCCTGTGCAAATTGTACACATTAGTTGGAAATAGGATGAAATTAGAGTGGTGGGAAATGGGAAAAAGGGCCTAGGCTATGGCCGGCCATGTAAAAAAGGGAAAAAGGGGATGACCGCCCAAAAGGGATTTAGGGTTTTGTATATAAAGTTGAAAAGTGAATGAGAAGCTCATTCTTTGGTGTGTGGAAAAAAGAGTCTTCTTTTTCCTCTCTTCTTCTCTCCTTCTTGCTTGTGTGTGCTCTTAAGAGAGGGAGTGTGAGAGTGTGACGGAGTGAGTGTGTGTGGGAGTAAGGGATCAAGAGGGTGAAGCTCTTCACCATCTCCTCTTCTCTTCTCTTGTGCACGCGGCTATGGAGGATGGAGCTTGGAGATGGAGGAGGCTTGAGGATGCTTGAGCTAGCATCAAGGATCATGGAGCTACCGGAGTGCAAGGGAGAGGAGGGTACTCGATCAAGCATCAAGGTAAGCTCACTACATGCGTAGGATCGACGGCGCGTCAGCTAGGTGAGAGATAGCCATTAGAGCTCGCTTGGAATGCTTAAAATAATAAGCGGTCCGTGGGTCTTGGCGGCTGAGCGAAAGCTCCCACACTGACTTTGATATCCCTTTATAGGGACCACTTCACCAGTTTCTGACCACTACTCCTATATTGAAGTTAGGGGCTCTCATCACCCACATGTTATGCTTTCGGGAGAACGACGCTACATAGATCATTCTTTCACCATAGCTACCCTTTCCTACCATGGGGGAGGAGAATCATTGTATATGTGGAAAGGTCCCATGGGTCATAATTTGGCCTTTCGTGGACAATAATAAACTACTCTAATCTACTCTATTTTAACTGCTTCCACTTCGGGCTCTTCAAGAAACAAAGTGGCTATTTTCCGCGGGTTGATTGTAGGTACATCCTTAGATAGCCCCATTGATATATTTTCAAGTAAACTATTCATGGCACTCGATTCTGGTTCTTCTTCCCTCACATTCACAGAATGTCGATGGGACTTGCTTGGCTTGAAATCTTTTTACCACCAAGAGGCATCTTATCCCTAATCATAGGATTCCCATTTCCTACTTGGAGGTTTTGACTACCAAGAACCCCCCCACATAGGTTATCTGGGTATCAACAAATAAATTATCTCCTTGTAGAAATGGCTGGATACTAGGATGCACTTGCAGCACTTGCAGTGAGCGGGGAAAAATCCAAAATTTTTCCCAACATCTTCAAATATACTGCTCATAGTCAATTGCATGCATCTTGGCCTCATTTAATGACTTAGGATCTTGCATTCTCACTTGGATTTGTGTATCAAGCACTAGACCATGCATAAAGAGCTCACATAGCACATCCTTTGGCAACATAGTGGCTCTTCTTGGCCAAAGCCTGAGAATATCATCAAAGGCTCTAGTATATTCTTTAGTAGATGGATAAGACTCCTGTCTAATCTGTAGAAGTTGCCCTAAGACTTGATTCATGGGCACTTTCTTTTCATATTTATCTAAGAATTTATCACATAGCTCCTTGAGTGGAGTCCCAAGAGGAACACCAAGTAAAAGGGAATTCTCTTGCAAGAAAATCTATCTTGTAACATCAACAAGCTTGTTTATCATGTTTCATATGATCACAATGAAGAAAAGAACACCAAGCACAACAAATCTTCATGCAGCATCATGTAGATCTCCGACGGATTTGATAGAATCAACCATATTCTTCAACATCTTCACAAAATCCATCAATAGAACAAAGAAAGCAAAGGAATACACCATCTTTGAATGGAAATACATCACATAGTATTCATCTTCAATATCTTCATAGTCTTCTCTCTCAATCTCTCATATACAATCACTCTGTTTGAGTAGAATTGGCTATCTCTGACTCTCTCTCTCTCTCTCCATCAATAATACATCATATCCTCACTACAATCTCTCAAAAATCACTCTCAATAATCCTTCTTAGGTCGTGGATATCCCCCCCAAGAGGTATGTCTAATATGAAGAGTCACTAGAGCCACTACAGTGTCCTTTTATAGCTCACTATTGTCACTTCACTCTAGTCTTCACTTGAGTCTTCAGCAGCTACTTCTTTCACTTCTTTCAGCTCTTTTGCACTTGTATTCACCTCTTTCCAAGGCTAGAAAACTTTCCCAAGCTGCACTCTCATCCATCAGAACATATACAGAAGCATACAGAACAGTCACAGAACAGTACCAGAACAGCTACAGTATAGAACAGAACAGAAACAGAAGCTCTACAGAAGACCTATAGAAGGTTACAGAAGATCATCAAAACCACATAACTCACTCTCAAACCATTCCAAACTCTCACAAACCATTCAATAAACTTTCACAAGATCTCAATCTTCATCAATCAATACTCCATCCCTCCTTACAGAAGATAATCAGAACAAAACAGACCAAAACAAAGCAAAACATAAGGTATACAAAACCAATCAGAACATCACAGAACCACCAATAAACATCATGAACTTCCAAAACACCATCAATATCATCCAAAACACTCTCAAACCACTTCCAAACCAATCAATCATCTCATAAAATCAACCATTCAGCTCTCAAAAACAACAAAAATCAGCCAAAAAACAAGTCATTTCAACACTCAACATATCCCCACACTTAACATGGAAGTGTCCTCGCAACCTAGGAAAAAGGGAATACAGGTGCTTTTTAAAATCGCAACTGTTATCTTCAATATCTTCTCAAAAAGAATCCATCCACCACGACCCCAACTTTTAACCTGTTTCTGATATAAAAATACAAAGAAAGGAAAACCCTTTATACATTAACACTTCTCATCAAACTAAAAATCACAACAAATTTGTAAAGGATATAAGAGTTTTCTTCTTCTTCATCAGCATCAGCTTCAACTCTGCAGCCACGACCCCATCACCACAATTCTCCAACATGTAGCTCGCACACAAAATCCAATAGGAAACCACCACGCTCGTATGACATAAAGGAACGCACAACACAAACACTAATACAACACAACCATCTGAATGACTCCTTCAAAAAGAGAGTTTTTCATTAGAAAGCATCCACCATACATTGGAAAGGTATCAATGAAGATGATCCCTCTTAAAAGATTGATGTTGTCGGAAACGATCCATAGACAAGGATTCATCTACAAAGGTTTTAGGAGGATTTTGAAAAAACTGGAGACAGCCATCCTTTCCAACAGGACCAGGTATCTGCTAGGCAAACAAAGGGCATGAAAATACAATATATCCAGCTGTTGGGAATCAATGCTCACATTGACATTCATGCACAACTTTGGAATAGGCTTGGAATCATTATGAGAGTGTCTATGCATATACGCTAGGTACCAAGCAAAGTGAGCAGTTAATCTCACAGAGGGATCTGCAGACTGGGAATACTGCTGAGCAAAATGAACATAGTTCTGATAAGCTTGACTGGAAGCTGTCCATTCTCCTGGAATTACTGGCCAATTGATCTGAGATCCTGTAAGGCAATCATCCGAACTCCATCCCCTTCTTCTGGAAATCTGATTATCAAACCCATCACAATCACTAACCAACTGAGGTGGTTGAGATATAGAAGTGTTAGGAGAGGGTAATGGAATAAGGAAAAGTGGATAAAGGGAGGGATAGGAAAAATCATAAAAGGAAGAAAAGGTTAAAGAAGGAGTGGCAAAAATTTGGAGGGAATCACTAAGGAAGGGTGTTAACTGATAAATAGGAAATGTAGAGGGTACATTAATGGATGGAGAAGGACAGGGTGGAGAAGGGGAAAATACCCTATCCTCAATAAAGGAACAGTATGTAAAAATGGGAATTTGAGGGAAAGATGAAGGTTGGAAAAGAATGGGTAAAATAATTGTGGAATTAGATTGACAAAGGGAAAGATATATAGCATAACGGTGAGCCATTTGTTGGTAATAGAGGAGGGTAGGAACAGAAGGTCCTAAGAGAGATCGTCTATGATAGGCATCAAAGAAGGAAGAATCAAATAGATTATGTTTTGAAAGATAGGCTAAGAGATCCATCCTCAGTTGATTAGTACTCTGGGCAGAGGTAGGAGCTATGTTTTGTCTTTGATTTAGGACCACAGAATCAATCATGGGATGCCACAAATTATCATGACAATCAGCCACTTTGGAGGAATAACTCTGGAACATGTCAGCTATGTGCAACTCCAAATGATTGACATACAAAACAGCCTGTAATACCACATCCCCTACATACCATGTCATATCCACCTCATCTGGAATTAACAAGTCTCCTCATAGATACATATAGGACATCAACATGGTATCTGGCGTGACAGAATCTTCAAACACCATCCTTACTACCTCTGTCAACAACTCAGCAGACCAAGCCCCACTCCAGCCATCCTCTGGAAGAGGTAAATCCATCGTGGAAAGCTTCATGTAGAAGACCAACTTCTGTAAGTGGTAGTGGACAAAGAAAGAATGGTCTGGTGAGACATATTCCTGAAATTGCTCAAATGTAGACCATAACAAGTCCATTCTGGACTGCAATCTTTCCACTTTATCTTGGAATAGAGGGCACAAAGTAGCATGTCTCTAAAGAGCAGCCAAGTCCTGCTGTGAAAGAGAAGGAATCAAGGGAACATTAGGGCTTGGAGGAACAGAGCGGGATTTGGCCAATTGATCTTGCAACTACTGGATTTGGGAGGCTTGGGATGCCACTGTGTCATTATCAATCTGTAAAGCTGAAAGTTTGTCATCTAAGATAGCTTGGAACTCCTGTGCGTCTCTGGACATCCTCTCCTTCTCCTCTCAAAGGCTAGTAACCTGTGAGTGAGCCTCTAGTAACTGGATCTTCAAAGAAGAAATCTCATCGCTTTGGGTGGCAACCAGTTGGGTTTGTTGTTCCATTTGTTTAAACAAATCTGCTAGGGTATCCTTAGTAGAAGCTAACTCAGATGTTGCCTTATGCAACTGGTCCTTAGACTGCATGAGTTCTTCATAAAAAGACGCGTACAGCTGTTGAACACAGGCTGTCACTGACAACTCAATGGAGCTTTGAATATCTTTACAGAGGAAAGGAATCGCATCTCCTGAAACGAGACTATTCAGGGAGGGAACTGATATCTCCAATGATCCTTCTCGATGTGCTCTGAACAGGTTATTACAAGTGAGATACCCAGGGAGTTCACTACCAGAGGTAGCAGGGATGGGTATTGAAGGAAGTACTGAAGGAGCTTTATCCGCTACCCTCTTCAAGCGTTTGCGCTGGATGACCAGGGGAGGCGGAGAATCATCATCCTCTATGTCAATGGGTTCTAACTCATCTGAAGGTGGAGGAGGAGGTACTGGATCTGATGGAGGAGGTGGAGGCACAGTCTTCTGTAAACCTGAATAGGTTAAGAAGGCAGACAAATAGGATCCATATGTGACATTGGTAACATTACCCCTGGTGACTTTGACGAAATGTTGATCCATTTTAGTGAGGAGGTAAGTGCTCCAATCAATAGCAACTCCTTTCAACACCATCCTGGAAGCTGTAAAAAGCTCTTTGGACAAGTACTGGGATGGCGTTTTGGCAGGCATAAACCTGTCCTGGAGAAACTGACAAATCATCTTCCATACGGGATCAGTGATCATAGAAAAGGAAACTCCTGAAGAGTTGATCACCTTCTTAACATCCAGCATTTCCCGTGTCTGCTTTTGCAACAGCTTCAGAATCTCTTCATTAGAGAAAAACTGACGAGTGGTAACAAAAGGTTCACCTTTGGAGGGAAGAGACAAAGCCTTCCCTAAGCCTCGAGGTGTCAAAGTCATAGAAATTCCCTGGACTAGTCCTGTCTTCTTGCTGTAAGAGGCCAGAAACTCATCACATAACGACGGATCCTCTGGAAGCAATGGAAAAGAGGTAGCCACAAAAGCAACAAGTCCCGCCTTCGTGAGAGGCTCAAAAGTAAGTAGGGAATAGTAATCCCTACTAACTAATGGGACGTACTGGATAGGGGGAGGAGCGTGAGAAGGCGCCATTCAGATGGTTACACACACACCACAAACACAGACAATCAAGGAGAATGCCTGCAAAGCAACAGACAAAAATCCAAGGATAAGAGAACAACCAAAACAATAAAACGGGACTCAAACAACTAACCCCAAGCAAACCACAGCCTAGAAAAAATTCGACATGACCTCGAGACAAATGCGACCGAAAGCTTCATGCTATGCATCAGACAAACACCCAGAACCCCGCATCAAGCAATAAAAGAAAAAACAGCATACCGTACTTGTAACCGTAACAAAGACAGTAAACCAAAACAATACCACATCCGACACATATCAAGACTACCTCGTTGATAAACCAATTTTTGACTATGGAAATAACTCCAAGGACTGTGCATACACATCCCACGAAACGGTTCATTAAAAAGGGGAATTGAAGTGCAGTGAGGGGGGATTAATTTAATGAAGGGTTTATTTTAAGAAATTATTAAGAAATGGGTGAATGTCTATTAGGTGATAAACCTTAGCAAGAAAACGGCGGTTCCTTATTATAAATTTAATTACCAATTATTAGGTGAAAACGGTGCTTTAATTCGAATCCCGGACTTTGATACCCAGACTGGGTCTCTAAATGCAAGTTCATTGATTACAAATTAAGGTGATGTGGAGCACTTTTTTGCCAGCGCGTGCTCTTGTGACGGCTGGTTCATTTTAATGAAAATTTTTAAAGTGTCTCTATAGCGCACGTAGCGCGTGCTAAGTGAACGGCGAGTTGATTTTAATTAAAAAGATATGTGTGTGTTTAGCGCGAATGCGCGTGGAAACTATGGGTGAATAAAGAGTTCATTTTAACAATTAATTTGTGATTAAGGGGAAAATGAAAATAAATAAAGCACATAAAATAAATACCTGGAAGGGGTGTGTATGGAATGCAGAAATGCGCATAGAAGAGTCCCCCAAAAGAAGTGAATCCAGTAAAGGAAAAGTAAAGACCACTGACGAAACAACAAAGAGAACACCTTAGTGGGATTGTTGATTTTGTTTTGTTTTTTTTTTTTGTAATTTGTGATTATTTATGGTTGGTTTTTGTGTGTGAGGTTGGTTTGTTGTTTGGTTTTGTTTTGTTGTTTTGGTTGTGTGTTTTTTTTAATAATAATAAGAATAATAATGAAATCAAGATATATAGCACATGAATATGTCATCAAGGGAAAAAATGAAAATGCAGCCATGGAGGAAATATCCACAATTGAGTGTATGAAAATAAGATAGAGAGTTTTATGGTTAATTTTCGTTTGTTGGTTTATTTATTTATTTATTTTTAAACAATAGGGGTACCATGTAGGATAATATTTTAAAGTGAAAAATAAATGGAAAATGGTCAAGGGGGTGAGGGGAATTTTTTAGAATTTTTTAAGAATTTTTCACTAATTGTAAATGAATTTTTGACATTTGTGGGTAATTTTTCGGATAAATTGGGAAATATGTAATTTCCAGAAATTTTGGGGTGGGAAATTTCCAACGGAAAATTTTCCACAAATTGGCAAAAAGTGAAGGGAATTTTTAGAAATTTTTCTAAATTTTTATTGAGTGAAAATTAATTTAGAAATTAATTAAATCATGTAAATCAAGAAAAACAGCTAAGTTTGGTAAGTAAGTTCAAATGAAGTCAGCTAAGTCAAGGTAGGCTAGATAAGTCAGGTAAGTCAAATCTGGTCTAGTCAGGTTAGTCAGATGGAACTAGGTTAGTCTAGGTGAAGTCAGAGAAGTCAGATAAGGCAAGTTAGTGGAGACTAACCTAAAGGGGGTTAGTTAACCTAAGTAGGATTAGGGTTAGGGTTAGGGTTAGGGTTAGGGTTAGGGACCTAACTAGGGTGAGGGGAAACTAACCTAACTAGGGTTAATTAGGGACTAACCTAACTAGGGTTAATTAGGGGGTTTAGGTTAAGTTAGTTAACCTAACTAGGGTTAGTGTAACCAACTGAAGGTTAAATTAACCAACAGAAGATTAGGGGAACTAATGTTAGGTTAATTAACTAATCGAAGGTTAGTTAAACTAATCTAAGATTAGGTAAACTAACCTAAGGTGAGGTAAACTAACCTCAGAGGCAGTTAGGGAGGAGGAAGGAAGGGGAAGAGGAGGAGGGTGGCGGGGGCTTCCGGCATCGGCGTCGGCAGAGTCGGCGGCACGCTGCAACGGCGATCGACGGTGACGGCTGGCAGCCTCCTGGCTGAGGCGACGTGGAGCAGGCGGCGTCCTGGCTGGGGGCGTCGCGGAGCAGACAGATTCCTAGCTGGGGGCGTCGCGGAGCAGGCGGCGGGCAGGTGACAGGCAGGCGCGTCAGACAGGGGCAGCAGGCAGAGGGCGAGTGGTAGGCGGGCAGGAGGCGGCCGGAAGGCGACTGACGAGGGAGCTGGAAGCGACGTGGGCGGCGAAGGCGACCCGCGGCTTCAACGGCGGCTTCCGGCGGCGTCGACGGAGTCCGGCGACGTCGAAGACGACGGCTCGGCGGGCAACGACCAAGCCCTGACGGCGCGGCGGCGGCTACGACATCAGACGGCGGCGGATGCTTCCTTCGGCGGCGGCGCGTGGAGGGAAGAAGCGTGACAGAGCAGGAGGCGAGGGGAGGCGGGAGGAGGGGCAAGCGGGAGGAGGAAGGAGGAAGGTGGGAGGAGGAAGGAGGAAGGGGAGGGGAAGGAAGGCGGGAGCGGGGGAAGGAGGAGAGAGGGAATGGAGGAGGAGGGGAGGGAGGGAATGGAGGAGGAGGGGAGGGGGGTACGCAGGAAGAGGGAGAGGAAGGGGGGGAGGTGGTTAGGATAGGGAGGGGTCGGGGTAGGGTGGGGGTGGGTAGGGTGGTGCCCAAGGGGAAGGGTAGGGGGAGGGGTGGATAGGGTATAGGGGGGGGTGCCCAAGGGGAAGAGGGAAGGGTTAATGGGCAGGGACCCATGCAAGCGGCGTACCCCCTCGTCCCGCGCGCATGTGCGGGGCGAGGGTAAAAAAATTTGTCGTGACGGGATTGAATGGACGCGTAAAATCAAAAAGGGCGCGTTCACGCACAAGACGGGCGCGCGAAAACACATAAAAATAACGAAAAATTAATAACTCCCAATCCGGAGATCAAAACGAAATGCCGTAAAAACAAAAAGTGGGCAGGATGACAGGGGGAAAACAAGAAAAATATGTGACGGAGGTTCCGGGAGGGGTAAAGGGCGGTCACATGCAAAAAACACAAAAAATAAACCAAAAAACGCAAGTAAAAATTAATATCAGAAAATCCGTGTATCGGAATGAGGTGGAGAAAAAAGAAAAACTGTGCAGAAAGACGTGCCCAACAATCCTATCACCTCAAAACATAGTTCTGACGGAGATAAGACACGTTCATGTGGGAAAAACCCAAAAATGGAATCGAAAATTAATATCGAACGAATCGGGCACCGGAATGACATGCAATAAGAAGGAAAAATGTTTGCACTAAGGAGTGTCACAGGGTTATCACGTTAAACCATAGTTCAGGTGGAAGTAGGAGGGGTTCTCATGCGAAAAACTTCAAAATTACACTCGAAGACTCATTTAAAAATTAATAAGTAAAAATCCAAAAGTCGAAAAAGGGTGAAGAAAAAAGGAAAAAGGTGGGGGAAGGCACGGGGGACACGACTGTCAAATCAAATTGGAATTCCGATGCAAACTGGGCAGGTTCACATGGAAAAATGTCAAAATAACACACGAAAAAGTCATAAAAAATCAAAAAATTAATAATGGACAAACCGTGTATCGGAATGACTCGGAGTAAAAAGGAAAAATGTCAGGGAAAAAGTGGTTGTCAGGGCTATGATGTCAGATCATGGTTCCGAAGCAAGAAAAGCACGTTCACATGGAAAACCGGCTAATTTGCGCAAAATGCGTCAAAAATTAATAACTCGAAAATCGTGTACCGGAACAGGGGTAGGTAAAAAGGAAAAATGGTCAAGTTAAAGAGAGGAACAGGGCTATAAGGTTGGATTTGGACGTCGGTGAACGTAGGGTGTATTCACATAGCAGAACCTCAAAAGCAAGGAATGAAGGAAAACTGCAAGGGAACAGCCCCAAGGGTGGGTGAAAAATGAATGGTCGGGTGGGAAGGGACCCCATTAGGGTAAAAGCAAGTCATGGCATAGAGGCATGAGCAGGTTAAGGCATATGCAGAAGGGTGTACAATGTAGACGTGCAGGGACGCGTCCCCACACTTAAAACCTCAATGGATAGGGTTAACCGAGCAACAGGGACCTAGGACCACGCCACAGATCATCCACTAATGTCCCCACACTTAAAACATGACCGTCACGAAGAAACCAAAGTGGGAGGGTTAGAAAAACTTGGCCCATTTCGTCAAGAAGCAAGGTTGAGTGTCGATGGCACGTCCAATGTTGTTGTCAGCGCTGGAGGTACCAAGACATCTTCTCGGCACACGTCCGTCATGGAAGGGACCACGTGGCAGCACCCAGGGAGGTAGCTGATGGAAGGAATCACAGGAAATGCGTTGTCGATGATGAGGGACACTACACTCAACTCATAGTCACTCAAATAGAATGAAAGAACAGTCACTCACCCCATGACTAATATCACTCGAGAAATAAGGATTGAAACCCATATCTCGTACCCGGTTGAGGAATCGACAAGGGGGGAATGGTGCAGAAGGAGTATGCCAAGGTGCACAGTTGATGGTGCATTAGTGCGTCCAACCCGTCTGGCATAGGTGCAAGAAGGAAGGCAAGGGAGCCTTACAGTGTAGTGTACAGAACAGGGTGGCATGTCTTGTGATAACGGCAAAGACCCATCCCATGGGTGCATAGGGAAACAGGGACATACCTGACTCCAATTGTCGTAACATCCCTCAATCTCACCTCTCGGTAATTGATTGAAGAAATTCCAGTCACACTCAGCCCACCCCCTATGTCTCACGCTCTGTTGAGAGATACAGGAGGGTAGCCTTTTCCTGAAACCCCTGGATATTACCCTCACAATCACTTGTGTAAAGGTTGTATGCCTTGTGCGAATTTGATGGTGCAACTGTGCATCCCGCCTTGTGCCAGCATACGGTGCGAGAAAGAAGGCCAGGGAGCCTTATGGTGCAGTGCACAGAAACAAATTGTGCTTTGTGCATTGAGAGGCCCATCCCGTGCGTGCAACACTTCATTCACACTTCTCACCTCTCATTTGATTTGAAGGGAAAAGACTGGTCACTCGCCCCACTCTCTGTCTCACTCTCTATTGATAGTTATCGAGGGCAACCATACTCACGTCCCCCATCCGGTTAGGATGAAAGCTCACATCACTCAAGGGGTTGTCGATGAAGATCGCGTCATCAGTTGTTGAAGAGGCGTACCCAGGGAGGTAGCCATTAAATCGAATCGTTGTGTTAGATAGGACTTGTCGTCTGTGAGAGGACAGTCAGACACTCTGCAGAGAGACCCAGGACACAGCGTACCAAGGGAGGTAGCTTCGGAATTGGATCTTGGGGATATCAATTAATGAACCACTTTCTGGACTGCTGGGTGTTGCCACCTTTTCCACAGCCAGCTTCTCGCCCAAGGGTGTTTACCACCTTTTCTTGGAATGAGGCCTGCTCTGATAGGGAATTGCTTCCTTTTCTCTCATAACAGATTTTTTTTTTTTTGTTTTCCCCTATTCCCGAGGGTGTTTCCACCTTTTCTCGAAGAATAGGTCGGCATGACAGGGACCTAAGTCCTTTTCTCCCATGACCGATATGTATATTTTTCTTTTTGTTTTTTTTTTCGAATTGAGCAAGGGAATGGTAGAAAGGCCATTTGTCAGAACCAACCTCGCCACTGTCGTTGGTGGAAAATAGAGGATAAGAGATCAAGGCTAGAAGGGGGGTTTGAGGGGACAGAGGGTTGCGTCCACTTCATCAGGAGTGACTAAAGAACGACTATCAAAAGTAGCATCATAAGAAGTACAATGCCGTGCCAACGAGGGAAAGGATCAAGTGACCGTAATTGTCAAGATCCCCAAGGAGGGAAGTACTTCTTCAGGCAATATCCATTGATCAGGAAGGGATCATCAGAGGCATCCAGGGTCTGCACTTCGACAGAGCCATTCGGGTTGACGGCAAGTACCTTATATGGGCCCATCCACCGCTGTTGGAGCTTGCCAGGAAACTTGCCAAATCGTGAATCATAGGCTAGGACCAAATCACCTTCTTTGAACTCCTTGTGCTTGATGAAACTATCATGGTAAGCCTTTCGTCGAGCTTGCGTGGCTTCCATGCACTGGAGAGCCATCCTATGAATTTCGTCCAAACATTCCAGGTGCAAGAGACGGCGTTGCAGAGGATCATCGTCCCCCAAACACTCTTTGATAGCCACTCTCAAAGAGGGTAATTCCAGTTCAACAAGAAAAATAGCTTCTGTACCATACACCAACTGGAATGGTGTCTGTCCTGTTGCTGCTTTATGGGAGGTTCTGTATGCCCAGAGGGCCTCTGTAAGTCGATCATCCCAATCACGATGATGTGTGGCGATCGTTCTTGTCAGAATCGAGCAGAGGATGCGATTGGTGACTTCGACTTGGCCGTTGGCTCTGGGGTAATAAGGAGTGGACTTGCGATGGCGGATCTTATACAACTCTGTCAATTCTTCCATGACTTTATTAAGGAAATGAGTGCATCTGTCACTTACCAGCTCTAAGGGACTGCCAAAACGGGTGATGATATTCTCGTACATGAACAGGGCCACGCTGTTACCATCGTCCCGCTTTAGAGCTTTAGCTTCACACCACTTTGTGACATAATCCGTACATACGAGGATGTATCTGTTCTGTTTCCTTCTGGTGGGAGGATCGATTGGACCTACGAAGTCAATGCCCCACTTCTCAAAAGGCTTCAGGGGAAGGATAGGTTGCAGTGGCATGGCACCTGTCTTGGTGGGTTTCCCCATTCTTTAACAAGCATCACATCTTTTACAGTAATCATAGGCATCCTTGTGAATGGTAGGCCACCAATATCCTGCTAGCAGAGCCTTCCTGGCTGTAGCTTCTCCTGCAAAGTGGCCTCCACATGGCTCGTCATGGCAAGCCTTCAAAACAATCCCAATCTCATTTCTTGCAACACATCTTCGGAGCACTTCATCTTTGCCTTTCTTGTACAGTGCGCCACCTAGCAGGGTGTATGGGGCTGATTCTATCATGAGCTTCTTTCTTTCCCGACTAGAGATACCAGGAGGATACTGTTGGGTTGCCAGTAGATTGGCAATGTCTGCATACCAGGGAGTTACAGTTTCTACCAAGAATAGGGAAGCATCAGGGAGGTCTGGATCATCCTGCTCCTCGTCTGCAGTTTGTGGGATACGCAACAGATGATCAGCCAAAACATGGGAACGACCAGGCTTAGTAATCACCTCAAAGTCGAACTCCTGAAATAGAAGGAGCCATATCATCATTCGTCCTTTCACATCTGCTTTGTTCATCAGGAAGGATAGGGCCTCATGATCCACATAAAATTTAAAGTGGGTGGATAGGAGGTAATGGCGAAACTTCTCTAGGGAAAACACCATTGCCAAGCACTCCAGCTCGGTCATTGTATAGTTCCGTTCCCTATCAGTGACTTTTCGTCTTGCATAATAGATCGGTTGATCCAGCTTCGAGGAGCCCTTCTGGAAAAGGATAGCACCTAAGCCTTCAATTGATGCATCAGTGTTGTGTACATGAAACTCTTTCGTCCAATCAGGAGGTTGCAGAATGGGTGCCTCAATCAGACACTGCTTCAGAGTGTGGAAGGCTTTGTCACATTCTTCCATCCAAGTAAACTCTGCATCTTTCCTCAAAAGCTTGTGCAAGGAGGTTTCCTTTGTTGCGAAATGAGCTATGAACCTTCTGTAGTACCCCACATGGCCTAGGAATCCCCTCAACTGTTTAAGGTTGGTGGGTCCGGTCAGAGCTGCGATCTTTTCAATCTTTGCAGGGTCTGTTGATATCCCTTGTGCAGAGACAATGTGGCCCAATAGAACTCCAGAAGAGACCCCAAAGATGCATTTGTCGGGGTTGAGGGAAATCCCATACTCCCGACATCGGTCAAAGCATTGTTCCAAATGTTCCCAGTGTTCACGGATCAAACTATAAACACAGAAGTCATCCAAATATACCTCAATAAAGTCGTGCAGATGATTTTGAAATGCGGCCATCATGACTCGCTGGAAAGTAGCAGGGGCATTGCAAATTCCAAATGGCATCACCTGGTAAACGTAGGTCCCTCATTCTGTGGTGAAGGTTGTTTTGGATTGGTCTTCTTCTGCAATCTGCACTTGGTTGTATCCGCTGAATCCATCCAAAAGGGAATAAAGCTCATGTCCTGCCACTGTGTCTAACAGTTGGTCTGTAAAAGGGATAGGAAAGTGATCCTTCTTTGTCTTGGAATTAAGCTTTCGAAAATCCACACATATTCGCAATTTGCCATTCTTCTTGGGTACAACCACGATGGGTGAAACCCATTCACTATTTGCCACTGGATAGATGAACTCGGCTTCCAGAAGCTTCAGCAGCTCCGCTTTCACCAATGTGGAATAATTCGGGTTCATTCGCCTCTGTCGTTGCCGTACTGGCTTGGCATCAGGCTCCAAGTCAATATGATGTTGACATATTGTGGGATCAATCCCCTTTAAGTCTTTATAGAACCATGCAAACACATCCAAATTTTCTTTCAACAAGTTGTACAAGGTTGACAACTCCTCTTCTGGGAGGCTGCTACCCACCTTCAAGTGGCGTTCAGTGCCTTCTGCATCCACAAAGGTTAACTGCCTTTCACCTTCTACTTCACGAATGAAGGTCCCACGGACTGCTTCTGGATACAGATCCGACTCCTTCAAGGGAGTGGTGTCCTCTTCTGATGTCCCACTAGAACCAACTTCTTCTTTTGGTTGAGACTTAGGTTGCTCCTTGAGATGTTGAAATGGGATTAGAGCTGTTTCGGGTTTGGTTTCCAAATTAATTACCTCTTGGCTTGAAGACTCCTCTTCTGAAGATGACACATCCAAGAACGTCACATAACAGGGACCCTCTGATGCCTGTTGGGTTTGTGGGACTGGTACTCGTTGGCACGATGCATCATCATCATCTTTCTTCGACAAGGATGGGTTAGGACGGCATGAGCCACTGCTGAAAGACGACTTGTTCTTCTTAACCCACGTCTTATAAGAATTTTGCATATAAGAAGATCCATTTACCAAACCAAATGGTACCATTGCCATTCTATCCCATAGCATGAGCTCGTCTGCTTTTGAAGCTTCTGGAACTTCTTCTTCATATATATCCTATTCGGGTGGAATAGACTCTTCCGTTTCACTTTCAAAATCTTCTTCGTCCATATCATATCCATCCTCTTCTGTCTCTGTCTCTGTCTCTGCTTCTGTCTCTGCTTCTGCTTCTGCTTCTGTCTCTGTCTCTGCAGGAGCTCTGTAACAGAAGAACAAATTCTCTGTTTCCTCTTCTGCCTCTATCTCTGTCTCTGCTATGGCCATGTAACAGGGAGAGCAGTACATCCATGCTTCTATCTCACTGTCAGAAGTGATTTCAGAAGTCATTCCTGGTTCAGGCAGGAAGTATTCACCCATTGATAATGACTTTGCATGGAAGTCGGCTTACAGTATCCACTGTTAAGGAATGTGCCACTGTTTTCTTAGGAAGGATCTGTTTGACAGCATCTTCATCTGCTGATGTTCCATCCGTAGCCTCATTAGGGGAGTCAGAAGATAATTCCAAGGAGGTGGATCCATGTCCTTTTTGAGAACCATACAATTTCAGCACCACTTTGTTGGGTCTTCTACCCAAAGTCAAAGTTCCTTTGAACCAATCCGTCCTTGCTCGGGCTTCAAAAATCCATGGTCTGCCCAACAGAGGATAGGATGTACCATAAGAGTTTGGCTTCACCACCAAATAGGTTAGCCAATAATCTTTTCCAGCCACTGTAGTCTTCACATATGGAAGAATGCCCAAAGGCTTGATTCTGCTCTGATCCGCCAGTCTGATGAGCCATTGGGTGGGTTGCACACCTTGTAGGCCTAGATCCTTCATTGTAACATCCATCATAATGTTTACTGATGAACCACCATCAATCAGTGCATTTGAAATGAAGCAGCCTTCTATCCACACACCAGTCTTTGGGGTACCCGGATCTAGGAAGGCGTTAGCTACGTCCACTTCTTTGACAGGCTCTGGAGCCTTGTTGGACTTTGTTGCTATTGAGGAAGCAATCCTTAAACCACGTCTTCTTGTCAGTATACTTTTGAACCTTTTTCGGCAACTGGGAGACAACATCAATTATTGTCGGAATGTGAGGTTTGGTTTAAAGGTATCTAGATCTCTGACCAGATCGTATTCCGTAATAGGATCCACTGGCTTCTCTAACTGGTTAGGAAATGGGGCAACACCCATTTTCATTTTCCCTCTTTCTTCCAACAGAGGCATCATGGGAACTTCTTCTGCCACTTGTGGCACATCCTCCTCTTCTGTATCCTGGACCTCTGGTCCTGTCTCTGTAACTGTCTCTGTAACTCTCTGTGGCACTGTAGTGCTCTGTACGGCACTGTTAGGCTCTGTTCTGTGCTGTTCTTCTGGTGGAAGATTGAACTTCACTGTTCTGGCTGGAGGGTTATTTTCTTTCTGGATAGGTGGTTCCTTCAGCTTTGCACGCGTGATGGCAGCAACTTCCAATTCCACTAAATTGGAGGTAGGCTCTTGAGCCTTGGCCGGACTATCAGTAGCACTGTTTTTCACTGGGGCTGGGCTTGGACAGTCTTTTGCAGTGTGGCCTTCTCCTTTGCATTGACTGCATAAGGGCTTGTAATCCACTGACCTTCTAGGATTTGGACAATTCGGTGAGATGTGTCACTTTTCTCCACATCTATAACACTCCACTTCTGATCTCTGACCACCGCCAGACTGTCTTCCTCTGTAACTTTGAGAGAGAAATCTTCTGGGTCCGAAATTAGGACCAAACTCTCTAGGCTTGGGTCCAATATCCTATGTTGTCATTTTGGATTCCAACAAGTTGAATCTTGCATCTTCTTCCTTCCTTCTCCTATCATGCATCTCCTTCAGAGAGCAAATGTCCTCTGTATGGTTCTTCCGCAAATAGTAGGAACAGAAGGCTCCAGGAATGGTTGGTTTTCATGTACATTCAGTGGCTAAATGGCCTGCTTGATGACACTTACCACACCAAGTATTTGACCGCATCACATCTCTTCCTGCTCCTGCAACGTTGGATATGCTAGCGGTATTCACTTTCAGCGTCTGTAGCTGCTCTGTAATCACATCCATCAACTCCTTTTTGATGTTGGCAATTGAGTTGGATAGGTAATCCTTCAAGCTTTCTCCTCCGGACGTACTGGCAGTAGGGTTTTGAGGAGTCTCTGTAATCACTGCATAAACGGGATGGGCTGGTACAGAGGGGTCTCTGTTCTGGTTCTGATTCAGAGCTCCTGTTTGAACTGTTGGATGTTGGCTCTAGTTGGTAGGATTCCACTGTTGCTGTTGATTTGGCATTGAGGAAATTGGTTGGGACCATTGTTGTTGTGGTTGAACCACCATTTGAGGCATGGATTGTGGCCATTGTGGATTTGGTGCACTGTACTATGATACTGGGGGCATCTGTTGGTAAGGGTAGGGAACAGTCCGTGGAACTGCATTTGGTGGGTACATCATTCCTGGCATTAGAGGAGATAGGACTCCTCTTCCTGAATTCATCGCCAATCTAGCTTCCACTACATCGTACAGTCTTGCACCTTCTGTTGCAGCTTGCAGGGTGGCTGGTCTTTGTAGCTCCACAAACTTACGGACTTCTGGTTGTAATCCTCTGAGAAACACTCCCTTCTGAATGCCATCATCTAGATTATGGTTAGTCCATCTCTTCAGGATGGATTCCATTCGTGAGACATAAGCTTCCACTCTTTCTCCAGAAGATTGACTTAGGTTCATAAATTCCTCTCTCATCCGCTCTTCAAAACCTTCACGCCTGAATTTAGTGAGGAAGGCCAACTTCAGGTCGTCCCATGTGCCAAAAGTTCCTGCTGCTTGTCTCTCATACCACTGAAACGCCGCGCCCTTGAAAGTGGCGGGGAATATTGCCAACCAATGCTCAGGGGTTCTGGCATTGTTAGCCACACATGCTACCATAAACTCTGCTACATGAAGATCAGGGTCTTCATTGTACTCTCCCTTAAAAACTGGCAATGGGACTACATTCGCTGGCCTGTCATCAATATTTCCAGGACGGATTTGGCTTGGAAGTAGACCTCCAGCAGGAGGAGGAAGGGCTTGATGTGCCATTGGGACTTCTGTAAAGAGTTCCGCAAGGGCGTCAAAGGCGGCTTCTGCTGCGAGCTCATTCTCAGCCTTGATTTTTGCTTTCTCTCTTCTCACATACCTCTGGACTCGTTCTAACGCTTGCCTCTTTATTGCGTCATTCATCAGGGGGTTGTCTCCACTATGTTGTTAGTGCTCCACAGAGGGTTAACAGAAGGCTTCAGTCTCTGGAGGAATCTCTTGCCAATATTTCTTCTACTTCTTTCTTTTCAACGTCCCTGAATTCTGCTTTCATTCCATTGCACAGAGGAAGGTATTCGGTTCTGAAGGTGTCAAAATGTATACGTCTGAGCATTGTGGTGGTGCCATCATCATAGTAATGCCAGCTTCTGATGGTTTCAACAGTGTATGTTGTGAAAAAAACTCTATCTACCAACTTCCAGTGGGTTGCTAATTGAACAAACAGAAGATTATCAGTACACCAAGCATCCCATGTATCTTGCTGTTGAACATCCACGAATAAATTCCAACTCTTTTCCTTCTTGTCTTTGTGAACCTCTACAGACCAAGACTCCTGAAGCTTCTTCACAATCTCCCACTTGATGTTGTCTGGAAACTTCTCAATGAATGCCAAATCTTCCATGGATGGTCATTCTCTCTGTTTCTGCTCTTCAGTTTATTCCCAAACAGTTTGCCACCAAGATGCAAGTTTCTGCTGCTTCAACAGGAAGAGGAAACTGTCCACCACATAGAGCATGCATCATGATGGTGATGTGTTTCCGCCATTGTGGGATGAACTTCTTGTGGAAAGTGGCTTTGATTATGAGAAATTTCAACTCTTCAGTAGAAGAAGAAACTTTATCTTCTCTTCTTGGCAATGCCATTTCCTTCATTTTCAGCCTCTTCTGGTGCTTGTTGTTGGCAAGTTTCCCCGGCTGCGCACCAAAAACATGGAGCCCCAAGAGGAACACCAAGTAAAAGGGAATTCTCTTGCAAGAAAATCTATCTTGTAACATCAACAAGCTTGTTTATCATGTTTCATATGATCACAATGAAGAAAAGAACACCAGGCACAACAAATCTTCATGCAGCATCATGTAGATCTCCCACGAATTTGATAGAATCAACCATATTCTTCAACATCTTCACAAAATCCATCAATAGAACAAAGAAAGCAAAGGAATATACCATCTTTGAATGGAAATACATCACATAGTATTCATCTTCAATATCTTCATAGTCTTCTCTCTCAATCTCTCATATACAATCACTCTGTTTGAGTAGAATTGGCTATCTCTGACTCTCTCTCTCTCTCTCCATCAATAATACATCATATCCTCACTACAATCTCTCAAAAATCACTCTCAATAATCCTTCTTAGGTAGTGGATACCCCTCCCAAGAGGTATGTCTGATATGAAGAGTCACTAGAGCCACTACAGTGTCCTTTCATAGCTCACTATTGTCACTTCACTCTAGTCTTCACTTGAGTCTTCAGCAGCTACTTCTTTCACTTCTTTCAGCTCTTTTGCACTTGTATTCACCTCTTTCCAAGGCTAGAAAACTTTCCCAAGCTACAGTCTCATCCATCAGAACATATACAGAAGCATACAGAACAGTCACAGAACAGTACCAGAACAGCTACAGTACAGAACAGAATAGAAACAGAAGCTCTACAGAAGACCTACAGAAGGTTACAGAAGATCATCAAAACCACATAACTCACTCTCAAACCATTCCAAACTCTCACAAACCATTCAATAAACTTTCACAAGATCTCAATCTTCATCAATCAATACTCCATCCCTTCTTACAGAAGATAATCAGAACAAAACAGACCAAAACAAAGCAAAACATAAGGTATACAAAACCAATCAGAACATCACAGAACCACCAATAAACATCATGAACTTCCAAAACACCATCAATATCATCCAAAACACTCTCAAACCACTTCCAAACCAATCAATCATCTCATAAAATCAACCATTCAGCTCTCAAAAACAACAAAAATCAGCCAAAAAACAAGTCATTTCAATACTCAACATTGAGGGATTTAATCAACCCTCCTGGGAGACTCCAGTACCATTTCCTAGCTTCTCCCTTCAGGGTGCTTGAGAATACGAGCATTCGATATACATCACTAAACCCACTTGCAAGGTAAGTTAGGCCATATTCTTTTAAGTGCAACATTGGATCCTCCTTTACCAACCCAAGAAACAATGAGAGATCCCTATAAGGAGGAGGGCATTTATATCTCTCCTTCGGGATCAACAATAGATCATTAAAATCTTCATATTTGTCACGACCTAGTTCTAGCATCTTAGGGCTCCTAAGCTCCTCTGTTTCCACCTTTATTGTTCTAGGAAGGTCATGTGCTCCATGGACTTCCCTTTCTGCCAACTCGCAAAGTGGTCTTGGGAGCCTTATGTCTTTCAGTGTATCATATCGATCCTTTCTCAGAGGATCTTCCATACCCTGCCCATTCAAAGGCCATTCCTTAATGGATTTATGCAAGAGCTTTTGCGCTTCATCATCAAAAATCAATATATCGATATTATTTAAAACTTGCAGGTTGGGCCTTTTGAGAAATGGCTTCCCCTTAACAACCAAGGCTTCCAACGTCCTTGTGAGGTCTAATATTTTAGTGTGGTGACCCATCACATGGGCCATTTCAGCCATAAGTAAATTCCATTGTATATCCTTACTATCCCATGGTGTTACGGCCTTAGCACGATCATTGGTTAATTCGAGAGTTGCCATGGGTTCCAATGTGCTTGTTGCATATCCTCTAGGCCAATGAATGGTTATGCACAAGGTTTCTTGAATATAAGCCACACCAAGGCGAACCTCGGACCATGCCATCATGCTAGAGGACAAATAGCCATTAAATGTGTACTTTCCACTTGACCTAAATCATTTCTCATAGAGGATTCAATCTCTACGTAATTAATTAACTCTATTAGGAGAGTCTGAATAGGGCAAGCCAAGTGTTTGAAACCCTAGACAAACCCCATTTTATAGATATGTTAGTGCATTCCTAATGGACAGGGTTATAAATTTTAAGTCCCTTTCTGACCAAAGTCTAGAAACCACCACTTATTAGCAACTCTTGGTAAACGCACCACATGTTGAGACCTAAAACGGGCCCAACACTATCTATAGGCACTATCCAGGGGCCTCTATAACACTCTCAAGACAATCCCACATGGCCTCGCGACAAGGAGCATCTAAGGGACACACTGCCCTAATCACTACTAGAGATATTGCGTTTGTAATGGAATGTAGTCCAATGATTGCCCTTCCTTACTCTGCAAAGGGAGATCCCATACATCTTGGTATAATATACCACGTAAAACAAACATAGAGGAGGCAACCTCTCCGATTGAATGTCGTGGGCCCACTGCAGCTCTCCTACACCGAGAGGATTGGCCCCTCGATGCACTGCTCTAACACAAATAACACACACGTAACAAGCTTCACTCTTGTTTTAAACGATCCAGGAGATAGAAATTTTCACTTGACAATTTCCCAAAGATTTGATCATCTAACCTATAGCTTGGGTTTTCTCACAACTCAGTGCGGGTCATGTATATCAGAAACCAATTACAATGCATCCAGGAGTTACCATGTGATATGGGCAATGCAACTATGAATGACATAGTGCTCAAACATTTTATAAATCAGCTTTGTGTGGTGCAACAAACATGTATTTACATGATTTCAGTCTATACATCATGCTTCGTTTGCTAAGTGTCAACCCCGCGAGCCTTCTTGTGCTACTTAACCCCCTTTTAACTTAATTTATAAACGTCATATATGGCATGCACAAATAAATAGAGTAGAATTTCATATACTTTCAGCAACTAATCAGCATCAAAACCCCTCTTCCCCCCTACCGTTTAGGTTTTGCATCATTTATAGGTGTAAAGAGCAGTTTTTTGTGTGTTTTCCTTATAAAAAGCAATTAAAAATGGACTTTAACATGAAGACACAGCTGAACTGAGTCTTATCCCTCATGCTACAACCATGCCATACATTCACGGACATAAACCTTATTTTTTCCTAGTTTTCTAGCTCAAAAACCTAATTTTTCAAAAATTTTCGCTATTTATCTTTATGTATTTCTTCATAAAAATGTGATATTTCATAAATATGAGTTCTCACTGATCAAGGACACTCATCATCATTTTCATACCAAATTTTATCCCATATGACCCCAAAACACTCAACAAAAACCCCAAATTCCACTATTTTTATCAAAACCGCAACTTACGAGTTTTGCGTGTTTTGGGAGAAATTATTATATCTCCATATTTTCTAGTTTTCTTTCATATTTCAGAGAAAATGCAACATGGGAAATCAAGAACAATCAAAATCAAGCACTTTCTCCAATTATTTTCCATAAAACACAAGAACCGCTCACTTATTCATAGAAACCTGATTTTGGAGACGTGTATTCCATGGTTGGGCGGCTGCTAATGCTTCTTCTTTGCCGCTGCCCACAATCTACGTCCTCCATTGCTCCAGCATCATTGTTTGGTTCGGATTCATCATCACAACCCTCCCCCTTCTCTCTTGAATTGATGCATATAAACAATTGCTAAGAGGGAAGAGAGAAGAGGAGAGAGAAAGACCAGAAAATCTGATTTTGATTCTCTCCATCATATTCCATAGGATTACATCCAAAATCTTGCTCTTCTTCCATAGATCAGAGATCCATTATCATCTCTCTTGATTGTGGAGGCATGAAAAGACATAGAAACCCCCAAATTTTTGGGCGCAAATAAAAAAACACCCCCCCCCCCCCAACCTGCTTGACATGAAATTTGCATATTTTTCAAGGTTTCATTTGATTTTCATTTCATTTATAAATTATCTAGCTCAAAACCTCCATATTCATACTGCAAACCCAGTGGTTTTGGCTTATTTGGAGAGCCAAATGGACTCGAAATCGCGATCCAATTGGAGGGCTGGCTCCATGACATCGAAATCTAAAAAATGGGCCCCATCGCTCACTTTTCGGCTCTTGGATCAAGTAGCTGCTTTATAAGACCAAACCTTGCAGGGATTAAATGGGGGGTCAAACGACCTCCGATTGACGAACTGAGACTTGCGTTGGATTCCTGATGTCGAAATGCATCTAGGAAAATTGCAACTCATCTATCCACCACCGTTTGATTTTTCATGAAAATTTAGTCTTTAGTGCTTCCCAGTCACTTCTTACTCCAAAAACGGCCTCAAATGCTTCAAGCACGTCTCACAATCGGCTCCTAAAATCCAGCTCTCAAGGACTAACGAAGCGTCACCTGTAGGACCACTTATAGAAGTACTCGCTGAAGAAGAATTTTTAGCATTAGTAGTGCTAGTTGATCCATCAAAAACCATTACAGTAGGATTACCATACCATGAAGCCAGCTCGTTAAAAACTACATCTCTGCTGATCAAGGTCTCATGAGTGGACAATGCATAACATTTGTAAGCCTTCTTATCTTGTGCATAACCCGAAAAAACACACTTGAGATCTTTTGGATCCAATTTCTTCCTCTTTTCATTAGGAACATGCACATAAGCAATGCAACTAAACACCTTAAGATGCCTAATGTACAGGCTACAACTTCTCATAGGGAGTTACATCATGAATCTCGATTGTAGGAGTTCTATTCACCACATAAACAATAGTAACCACTACTTCAGTCCAATAAGCATTTAACAAACTCTTTTCATTAAGCATTGCCCTTGCCGATTTCATAAGCACATGATTTTTCCTCTCTGCTACACCATTCTGCTATGGTGTATAACTGCAAGTAAGCTGTCTTTTTATATCATATTTGGCAAGATACCTATCAAACTCTCTAGATACATATTCTCTGCCTCCATCTGATCTTAAACATGAGATATAATAGCCCAATTCATTTTCAACATGCTTTTTGAAGTCTTTAAAAGCATCAAACACCTCATCTTTGTGTTTCATAATGTATAGCCATGTGTATAAATCATCAATGAAAGAGACATAATATTAAGTATCACTGAAATAAACATTATGAGATAGACCCCATACATTTGAGTGTGTCAAGAATTGTGTAGTGGGGGGACTTGCTTGAGTTACTGCGCCTGCCAAACACACATTGTATACACAAGAGGAAGCTCACTCAAGAACATAAGAAGAGACATGGAGACCAAAAATATTTTCTTGTGAATTTCTTCTTCTTCTTCTTCCATACACAATACAATGTATACAAAGTATAGATAAGATACAACATAAAGGAAAGTGGCCTACTAAGTCAAACAATATGCATAATAGACTACACTAATCGACTTGCGCTATATCTTTGCCAGTTGCAGGGTACGTGTAACAAACTAAATATAATAAGTGATAATTCAGTGGCCATGTGGGTATCATAATGACCACTAACATGCTAAGTGTAGATATGCAGACCCATCTAGCCAGGCGGTCCATTATCAATGTCTACATGTGTTGAGCTTGCCATCTCAACACTCCCCCTCAAGTTCAACTCTATCTCTACAACTCCAAGTAAGCTTCGAAAGTTTCAAAGCTTCTGTGCATCCAATGCCTTTGTGAAAATATCAGCTATCTAATCTTGTGTGCTGATATATACCAAGTCAATCTCTCATGCAAGTACCTTCTCTCTTACAAAGTGGTAGTGCACCTCAATGTGTTTTGTCCTAGCATGGAACACTGGATTCCTAGCTACTTGTATGATGATCATGTTGTCACAATGAATGAGAACTAGATCATCTCCTTGCACATCCAAATCACCTAATAACTTTTGCAGCCATACCACCTCACATGCTACCATAGCAACACCTCTATACTCAACGTCTGTAATCAATAAAGCAATTGTAGGTTGTGTTTTACTGCTCCATGTAACTGCTACACTACTAAGGGAAAACATAAATCCACTAGTAGATCTTCATCTGACATGCTACCAGCCCACTAATCTGAATCTATGTATCCAAATACTTGTCATCCTTACCTGCCTCATAAAAAATTCCATAAAGTAAAGTGGACTTCACATACCTCAATATACATCTAACTACATCCAAATGAGGCCAACAACATAGCTCAAGTTTGGCCTTGTGATAGTCATGTAAATCAAACTCCCTACTATCCTCCTGAACATAGTAGGGTATTCTATCTCATCCCCAACGTCGGCACTCAACTTCACATTTTGCTCCCATGGTACTGAAAGAGGCTTACATGTTGTCATACCATACTTGGATAACATATCCAAGCCATACTACCTTTGGGATAGCCATATACCATCATCACATCTGATCACCTCAATACCAAGAAAGTATCACAGCTCACCCAAATCCTTCATCTCAAGCTTCTTCTTCAAGAAGTCCTTAACAATCCCATTCTCACTGTCACCCGTAATAATCAAGTCATCCACATAAATGACTATGATGACCAAACCTACATCTCCCCTTCTCACATAAAGCGAGTGATCAGCATAAAAAATACAAAATCCAATATTGACAAGATACTCTCCAATCTTGTTATACCATGCTCTAGGTGCTTGCTTCATCCCATAGAGCACCTTCTTTAACCTGCACACATATATGGGATGCTCTAAATCCTCATAACCTGTTGGCTACTCCATATACACTTCTTCTTGCAATTCACCATTCAAGAAGGCATTCTTAGCATCCATTTGTTGCAAACTCCAACTGTTGGCTGCTGCCAAGGCAATCACACATCTAACAGTTGTCATCCTAGCAATTGGACTGAATGTCTCTTCATAATCTATGCCATATGTTTGAGCATAGCATTTTGCAACCAGCCTAAATATCTGCTAACAGAACCATCTGCATCATGCTTGACTTTGTAAACCCACTTACAGCCAATAACTTTCTTACCCTTAGGTAAAGGTACCAAATCCCAAGTCTTATTGGCTTCTAATGCAACCATCTTCTCATCCATTGATGCATCCCAATGAGCATGACCTATAGCATCCTCAAAACAAGTGGCCTCAAAATCCTCAACTACCTTCACCATATAAGCATAACGGTGAGCTGCATAACCTTCAAAACCAAATCTTTTAATAAGGTATCTGACCCTACTAGACTTGCGTACCACTAGATCACTCAATGGAGCCTTTACATTACTATGAGCTCTCTGTACACCTAGTGTCCTAACTGAAGGAATACCAAGCTCATCATCCAAACTCTCTGAACCACTAGAATATCCATCAAATCCTAAATGACTAGTAGATGCATCATTACCATCCAGCACTTTCTTCTATCCTTTGTCTTTGCCTGCAACACTTATAGATCCAATGAAAGATGTGGGGCTACTCCTTAGTCTCCCAGACCAAGGGCTCACTATAGGTATAGTACTAGATGATATTTCTGGTTCATTAAGACTCCGTGATTCTTACTTTTTCTTTCTACGTATAGATATCATGGTCATTATCATCAACTAATACATCACCAATGGGTGCATACCAACTGCTAATCTCATAAAAAATAACATCCCTGCTCACCCTAAACTCACCTGTGATAGGGTTATAAGAATGATACCCTTTCTGCTCTAAAGAGTATCCAATAAAAATACATTTTTTAGTCTTTGGATCAAGCTTCTTTTGTAGCTCATCTTGCACATGAACATATGTAACATTGCCAACAAACAACTTGTCTTCCTAATCATCCTAAGCACCACTGGAAGATGCATAATTTCCATGTTGTCTGCCTTTTGCATTCATGTTTCCTTGCTTCTTATGACAATCTTTGGCAATATGCCCATATCCGCCACAATAATGACAGAGTCTTTTTCCTTGTTAGACTGCTCATTTGATTGTCAATATCCACCACCTCTGCCTCTAGGTGATCTCCCCCTGCCTCTAAAGCCGCTGTATCCTCACTTGCCCTACATATTTGAGCAATTCCATACATTTTGTTGCTGCTATCCATAGGTATTTCAAGTGTCTCATCGACCTTGAAAAGAACCACAGCCTCTACTACATCTGCCATGCTGCTGGCTAAAGTAGAGAACAATGTCTCTACTTGAGACGAACTAGAACATGTGTTAAGACCAAGCTTTACTTCTTCATGTAGTAGTAATGCAAGCAATTCATCCCAATCAAGGGGTTTTGCCCTTACCAAAATAGAAGTATTAAATGCCTTGTACTCCTTGCCAAGCCCATTCAATGTCACTGCAATCATATCATCCTCTAAAACACTAGACCCAATAGTAGCCAACTGGTCGGCTATGGTCTTTATATCCGTTGTGTATGCTTGAATGCTCCTGCCATTTCTAAACATATTATTAAATTGCTGCTTAAGCTATATCTTCCTTGCATGTGTGACATTACTATAATTTTTCATGAGTGTATCCCAAGCATCTTTCAGGGAATGACATCTAGTAATCTGCATAGCCATTGAATCTGAAATTCTCAAAGAGAGCCTATGTAGTACTTTTCTAGCTCTTTTCAATGACATGTTATTATTTTAGCCCACAAACTTGTCAGATACATCCACAATCAAGTGGCACAGCATGTATGTATATCAACCAATTCATAAAGCATGTAGTTGCTGCATACCCTTTCGGGCACACTATAGTACATGTACATCAAGTACAAATGCCAAATATCTTCCCGGCTAATAATAGCCAATCAATATGCAACCAAAACAAGGGGAATCCAAGCTCAAAAGCTTCCCTAATCATAGCATACATATGCCAACACATATAGATACCAAGACATGATCATACCGACATTCATACATGCCATGTCTTCAAGAACCAATGTCATACAACTCCTGTATTGTTCATGTATAGCCAATAATCATGTCATTGTAGTTGATTTTCAGCTCCAAAAGTCAGCATTCAATGCTCTTTTCAATTCATACAACATCTAACATGCATACGCCCATGATCAGGGTCCACAGATACTATCCAATGTCATAGATTGCTTCAAGAAGTAATAGATGCTTGTTGTCCATAGTTTAGGACAAATTTCTAGCCTGTTAAAACCTTCCAAAGCTGAGCATTTGACACTCTAGAACCATGCTCAAATGCATGAGAATAAGGGCATATACATTGTTAGGATGAAAGCCACCAGTGATTTGGAACCATCTGCTATTTACTGCAGTAAACACCCAGTCTACACAGGTCTATGCTAAATATATCCAAATACGTGAAGAATTTGAAAAAAAAAATTGCAAAGTTGTAGACCACATTGAAATGATCAATATTTGCAGGTCTTTTCTCCAAAATCTATTTTCGTAGCAAGATATGGCTTCTGCAAAAAAAATGGGTTACAAGCACAGTCTTCTTCGATGGCATTTTTTTAGATCTGATGTCTTTGATGTCAAATGGCCACTCATCATAGGTGCTCAATGAAGCCTTATGAAGCTCCCAAACAAGCCACATTGAGCTCTTGCACAAGCACAAAGCATAAAACCTGTTGCATACCTTGACAGAAACAATGGCAACCTTTCTTCTTCAGCAGAGACTCTTATCTTCAAGCTCCAAATCTAGACTCCTCCAATGCCATGCTCCAGAGAGCCCATTCATGTTGGCTCTGATACCACGTTCAAAGATAAGAGATACAGAATGGAGCCAAAGAGCGAGCAGTCAGCTCATCTCCATTATTCAATCTCTACTAACATGAAAGAGATAGTACAACTAGGTTACCACTAACCATGGCTAACTGTGGTTAAGTTAACACCGATTTATTTAATGTCCCGCATATGAGTACAACTAGACACGGCTATAGCTAATGTTGATCGCACACACATACATATGAGTAGTTGAGCTTGAAGTCTCAATAGTATTGTCTATGAGCTACTTGAGAAGCTCCCTCAGCATTGAATCTGCTTCTAGCACTCTTTTTCTTTCCACGTTAAGTCCCATATGATTTCTATTGACTAGAGCTAAAACACGTTGGACTTCCTACATCTCAATGTCTTGATGCAACGTCCCAGTTTGATGCTCGTGGTTGTAATCTACTATCTTCTATAGCACTAGCCATGCTAATCTCCTCTCCTCCTCAAGGTTTGCTATGATGTCTTCCGATAGCCTATCGTGGTGGTCCATCCTGGTTTGTAAGTTGTATTTGTTCAACATCTGTTGGACTGGGAATTCTCCCAAGTCAAGCTCATCATTCTCATGGTTGGAGCTGGGTCCTGACATGTCTATGACTTCTTGCTCCACTAGGTTGTCGATGAGGTTGATTAAGTCAAGCAGTGTTGCACCTCTGATGGTGTCGGTCCATCGATGCCCCTAGCATTCTATGTTGGCTCTCTCTTGGTCCTACTAAGACACAGGTTCTCAATCATTTGACTAAGTGTCTGAGGGTCATCCCCTATTAATGGGTTCATTTCTATTGTTATATCTAAGTGTGTTTCTTCTTATTACAAACAAGCCTCAACTTATATCCACTCAATGTGTGTGTGTTGAGAGTGGAAAAAGACTGAATTTTTGACTGATTTTTATTGTTTTTGAGGTCTGAATGATTGATTTTTGATAGATTTAGAGTGATGTATGGTTGATAATGGAAGTGTTTGTGAGTGTTTTTGATGATATTGACTATGTTTTGGAAGCTCATGATGATTCTTAGTAGAAATATAAAGCTCTGTGATAGGTTCTGTTGAGGTTCTGATTGGTTCTGATACCTTCTGTATAGCTTCTGTTTTGTTTTGATTTTCTTCTGTATGAAGCATGGATTGATGATTGATGAAGATTGAAATATTTTGAAAGTTTATTGAATATTTTTTTATAGTTTGGAATGGTTTTAGTATGAATTATGAGGATTTGATGTTCTCTGATGACCTTCTGTAACCCTCTGTAAACCTTCTGTAGAGCCTCTGTCTCTACTCTGTCTCTGTTCTGTATCTGCTCTATTCCTATTCTGTATTGTTTTGTAGATCTTCCGTAAGTGTTCTCTAGAATGTATGTGTGACTTTGGGAAATTTTTCTAACTTTTGGAAAGGATGAATTTAAGTTTGAAAGAGCTAAAACAAATGGAAGAAGCAACTGCTAAAGACTGAAGAGAAGACTGGAGTGACAGTGACAGTAGTGAGCTATGAAGAGACACTGTAGTGGCTCTGATGCCTCTTCACATCAGACATACCTCTTGGGAGGTGTATCCACGACCTAAGAAGGATTATTGAGAGTAATTATTAGATTATTGTAGTAAGGAGATGATGTACTATTGAGAGAGAGAGAGAGAGAGAGAGAGAGAGAGAGCCAAAGATAGTTAAATTCTATCAAAACAGTATAACTGTATGTGAGAGATTGAGAGAGAAAACTATGAAGACATTGAAGATGAATACTATGTGATTGATTCCATTCAAAAATTGTGTATTCTTTTATGTTCCTTGTTCTATTGGTGGATTCTATGAAGAAGTTGAAGATTATGGTTGATTCTATCAAATCCATGGGAGATATCTACTATCATGCTACGTGAAGAATTGTTGTTTTCTTTGTTTTGATCATCAAAAGAATGAAATAAAATCTTGTTGATGTTACAAGATAGATTTTCTTGCAGTAGAATCCCCTTTTCCTTGGTGTTCCTATTGGGGCTCCATGTTTTTGGTGTGCAGCCGGGGAAACTTGCCATCAACAAGCATTAGAAGTCAGAGATTCTTATTATCAAAGCCACTTTCCACAAGAAGTTCATCCCACAATGGCGGAAACATATTACCATCATGATGCATGCTCTATGCGGTGGACTGTTTCCTCTTCTTGTTGAAGCAGCAGAAACTTGCATCTTGGTGGAAAATTGTTTGGAAACAAACTGAAGAGCAGAAACAGAGCGAATGACCATCCATGGAAGATTTGGTATTCATTGAGAAGTTTCCAGACATCATCAAGTGGTAGATTGTGAAGAAGCTTCAGGAGTCGTGGTCTGTGGAGGTTCACGAAAACAAGAAGGAAAAGAGTTGGAATTTGTTCGTGGATGCTCAATAGCAAGATACGTGGGATGCTTGGTGCACTGACAATTTTCTGTTTGTCCAATTAGCAACCCACTAGAAGTTGGTAGACAGATTGTTTTTCACAACATACACTGTTGAAACCCTCGGAAGCTTGCATTATTATGATGGCACAACAACGGTCCTAAGAAGAATGAGTTTTGATACTTTTAGAACAGAATATCTCCCCCTCTGTAGTGGTTTGAAAGCCAAATTCACAGATGTTGAAAAGAAGGAAGTAGAAGAGATGTTGGCCAGAGAATCCCCCTGAGACTAAAGCCCTCTCTGATAGTATCATGTTGAGTGCAGACCAACTGGTTGGAGCCAATCCCCTAATGAATGACACAATCAAGAGGCTAGCGTTAGAACGAGTCCAGAGGTACGTAAGAAGACAGAAGGCAAAAATCAAAGCTGAGAACGAGCTTGCAGCAGAAGCCTCCTTTGACGCCCTAAAAGCACTCTTTACAGAAGTCCCCATGGCAACTCAAGGTCCCCTTCCTAGTCAGATTCGTTCTGGAAATATTGATGATAGGCCAGCAAATGTAGTCCCATTGCTAGTTTTTAAGGGAGAGTACAATGAAGACCCTGATCTTCATGTAGCAGAATTTATGGTAGCATGTGTGGCTAACAATGCCAGAATCCCTGAGCATTGGTTAGCAATATTCCCCTCCACTTTCAAGGACACGGCGTTTCAATGATATGAGAGACAAGCAGCAGGAAATTTTGGCACTTGGAACGGCCTAAAGTTGGCCTTCCTCACTAAATTCAGACATGAAGGTTTTGAAGAGTGGATGCAAGAGGAGTTCATGAACCTAAGTCAGTCCTCTGGAGAAAGAGTAGAAGCTTATGTCTTACGAATGGAATCCATCCTGAAGAGATGGACTAACCATCATTTGGAAGAAGGAATCCAGAAAGGAGTGTTTCTTAGAGACCTACAACCAGAAGTTCGCAAGTTCATGGAATTGAGAAGACGAGTCAATCTGCAAGCTGCAGTGGAAGCTGCAAGATTGTATGACGAAGTTGAAGCAAGGTTGTCCATGACTCCAAGAAGAGGAGTCTTACCTCCTCATATGCCAGGAATGGTATATCCACCAGATGCAGTCCCAAGGACAGTTCCCTACCCCTATCCTCAGATGCAAACAGTGCCGCAGTATAGTGCGCCTAATCCACTGTGGTCACCACAGACGACAGTGCCTCAAATGATGGTTCAAACACAACAACAGTAGCCTTCGATAGTTCCTCCAATGGTGACTCAACAACAGTGGAGCCCTACCAACTGGAATCAACAACCCCAAGTCTCAACAGGAGCTCTAAATCAGAATCAGAATAGATGACCCTTTGGATCGACCCAAACATCGTATGCAGTAATTATAGACGCTTCCCAAAACCCTACTACAAGTACTTCAGGAGGTGAAAATCTGAAGGACTACTTATCCAACTCAGTTGCAAGTATCAAGAAAGAGCTTATGGATGTGATTACAGAGTAGCTACAGACGCTGAAGGTGAATACCACCAATATATCCACCCCTACGGGAGCTAGGAGAGATGTGATGTGCTCTAATACATGGTGCGGAAAGTGTCATCAAGGGGGACATTTAGCCACTGAATGTACCCGAAAACCAACCATTCTTGGAGCCTTCTATTCCTACTGTTTGCGGAAGAACCATACAAAGGATATTTGCTCTCTGAAAGAGATGCAGGAACAAAGACAGAAGGATGAAAATGCAAGATTCAACTTGCTAGAATCCAAAATGACAACACAGGATATTTGACCAAAGCCTAGGGAATTCGATCCTAATTTTGGTCCAAGGAGGTTTCCCTCTCAAAGTTACAGAGGACGACAGTCTGGCAGTGGTCAGAGATCAGAGGTGGATGTTACAAGTGTGGAGAAAAGGGTCACATCTCCCCGAATTGTCCAAACCCTAGACGATTTGTGGATTACAAGCCCTTATGCAGTCGATGCAAAGGTGAAGGCCACATTGCAAAGGACTGTCCAAGTCCAGCCCCTGTAAAGGTCAATGCCAATGATAGCCAACAAAAGGCACAAGAACCTACCTCCAATTTGGTAGAGTTGGAAGTTGCCGCTATCACGCGCACCAAGAAGAAGGAACTAGTTCCCTTCCAGCAACCTCAACAGATGAATGAGTCGTCTGTTCAGAAGGAGGACACTGGTTCTAGTGGAACATCTGACGATGACACTACTCTCTTGAAAGAGTCAAACCTCTATCTAGAATCAATCCGTGGGACATTCATCCACGAAGTGGAAGGTGAAAGACAAATATTCTTGGATACTGACGCTACTGAATGTCACCTGAAAGTGGGTCTCAATCTTCCAGAAGAAAAACTAGTGGTCCTGCGAGACTTATTAAAGGAAAACTTAGACATGTTTGCTTGGTCATACAAAAATCTAAAGGGGATTGATCCCACAGTATGCCAGCATCACATTGACCTAGAGCCTGATGCCAAACCTGTAAGGCAAAGACAAAGGCGTATGAATCCTAATTACTCTGCTCTGGTGAAGGCTAAATTATTGAAACTTCTTGAAGCCGAGTTCATTTATCCCGTAGCTAAGAATGAATGGGTTTCGCCCATTGTGGTAGTTTTCAAGAAGAACGGGAAACTTCGAATATGTGTGGACTTTCAAAAGCTCAATTCGAAGATGAAGAAGGATCATTTCCCTATCCCTTTTACAGACCAACTGTTGGACACAGTGGCAGGCCATGAGCTCTATTCCCTCTTGGATGGATTCAATGGATATAACCAAGTCCAAATTGCAGAAGAGGACCAATCCAAAACAACCTTCACCACGAAATGGGGAACCTATGCCTATAGAGTGATGCCATTTGGGCTCTATAATGCTCCTGCCACCTTCCAACGAGTAATGATGGCTGCCTTCCAAAATCATTTGCATGATTTCATTGAAGTGTATCTTGATGACTTTTGTGTCTATAGTTTGATCCGCGAGCACTAGGGACACCTAGAGCAATGTTTTGACAGATGCCGAGAGTATGGGATATGTCTCAACCCTGACAAATGTGTCTTTGGCGTCTCATCGGGAGTTCTTTTAGGCCATATTGCCACAAACTCGACAAAGATTGAAAAGATTGCCACCTTGATAGCACCAGTAAACCTCAAATAATTGAGAGGATTTCTTGGCCATGTGCTACAGAAGATTTATTACACATTTTGCAACCAAGGCAGCCCCTATGCATAAGCTCCTAAGGAAAGATGATGATTTCCTTTGGACCGATGACTGTGAAGAAGCCTTTAATACCCTGAAACAGTGCCTTATCCAAGCACCTATCTTGGAGCCTCCTGACTGGACGAAGGGGTTCCATGTGCACACAGATGCATCAATTGAAGGGCTAGGTGCTGTTCTATGTCAAAAGGGCCCCTCTAAATTAGATCAACCAATATATTATGCAAGCCGAAAGGTCACTGATAGGGAACGAAACTACACAATGACAGAGCTTGATTGCTTGGTAATGGTGTTTACACTAGAGAAGTTTAGACACTATTTATTCTCAACGCATTTCAAGTTCTATGTGGATCATGAAGCCCAGTCCTTCCTGATGAACAAAGAAGATGTTAAAGGACGGCTGATGAGATGGTTGCTCCTATTTTAGGAGTTCAATTTTGAAGTGGTCATTAAGCCTAGCCGTTCCCATGTCCTAGCTGATCATCTGTCACGGATCCCTCAAACAGAAGACGAGGAACAGGATGATCCAGACCTTCCTGATGCTTCCTTGTTTCTAGTTGAAACAGTTACTCCCTAGTATGCAAACATAGCCGACCTCCTGGCAACTCAACAGTATCCTCATGGCATCTCAAGCCGTGAGAAGAAGAAGCTTCTGTTAGAATCAGCCCCCTACACCTTGCTAGGCGGTGCACTGTACAAGAGAGGCAAAGATGAAGTGTTGCGAAGATGTGTTGCAAGGGATGAAATCGGCATAGTATTGAAAGCATGCCATGACGCACCATATGGTGGACACTTTGCAGGAGAAGCGACATCCAAGAAGGCTCTATTAGCAGGATACTAGTGGCTGACCCTCCACAAGGATGCATATAACTACTGTAAGAGATGTGATGCTTGTCAGCAAATGGGGAAACCCACCAAAACAAGTGCCATGCCACTACAACCCATTCTTCCTCTAAAGAAGCCGTTCGAGAAGTGGGGGATTGATTTTGTGGGTCCCATTGATCCACCTACCAGACAAAAGCAAAACAGATACATCTTAGTATGTACAGATTATGTCACAAAGTGGTATGAAGCTAAAGCCCTGAAGTGGGACGATGGTAACAACGTAGCTCTATTCATGTACAAGAATATTATCACCCGTTTTGGCAGTCCTCTCAAGCTAGTAAGTGACAGAGGTACTCATTTCCTTAACAAAATCATGGAGGAGCTAACAAAGCTGTATAAGATCCACCATCGCAAGTCTACTCCTTATTATCCCAGAGCCAACGGCCAAGTTGAAGTCACCAATCGCATCCTCTGTTCGATCCTAACAAGAACGATTGATGCACATTGTCGTGACTCGGACGATCGATGACAGAGGCCCTTTAGGCATACAGAACCTCCCATAAGGCAGCTACAGGACAGACCCCTTTCTAGCTAGTGTATGGTACAGAAGCCATCTTCCATGTCGAACTGGAATTGCAAGTGGCAATTAAAGAACGCTTGGGAGATGATGAGTCACTGCAACGCCGCCTCTTGCACTTGGAATGTTTGGATGAAATATGGTGGATGGCCCTACAGTGCACGAAAACCACTCAAGCGCTATGCAAAGCCTATCGTGACAATTTCATCAAGCACAAGGAGTTCCAAGAAGGTGATCTTGTCCTAGCCTATGATTCGAGATTCGGCAAGTTTCCTAGCAAGCTTCAACAACAGTGGATGGGCCCGTACAATGTACTTGATGTCAATCCTAACGGCTCTGTTCAGGTGCAGATCGTTGATGCCTCTAATGATCCTTTCCTGATCAATGGCTATCGTCTGAAGAAGTACTTCCCTCCCTAGGGATCTTGACAATTACAGTCGACCTACCCTCCCCCTTTTGGTCTCACACTATCCTTCTCATTGTGCTTCTGATAGCCCTTATGATTCTCCTCATGACTCGGTCTCGTTCTGCTAACCCTCGCAGATACATCTCAACCCGACCTTGTTCTCTTCTCATCTGATCCAACAATGGTGGCGAGGTTGGTCCTGACACATGGTATTTCTACCATTCTCTTTTTTAACGAAAAAAAAGAAAATAGAAAAAAAAGAAAAAACAAAACCAACAAAACTGTTATGGGAGAAAAGGAAGAAATTCCCTCGTTCCAAGAAAATGTGGAAACACCCTTGGGCGGGAAGCTGACTGTGGAAAAGGTGGTAACACCCCGCAGTGCAGGATAGCTAGCTCACCAGCAGAACCTTTTCAGCACGTCATTTGAAGCCACCTCCCTTGGTGTGCTGTCTCTGCAATATCAGTCCGTCTGCCCTTCTTAACAGACGACCCTTCTCATAAATCATTGAAGTATGAGATTTCTAGGCTGCCTCCCTGGGTACGTCTCATCTTCAAGATCCTAATGAAAACAACAGCCGACAGGATCTTCATCACCAACCCTTTGAGTGATGTGAGCTCTCATCCTAACAGGAAGGGGATGTGAATATGGGCTACCCTCTGTATCTATCAGCGAGTGCGATAGAGGGTGGGGTAAGTGACCAGTCTTTCTCATCAAATCAAATGAGAGGTGAGATGTGTGAACGGAGTGTTGCACGCACGGAATGGGCCTCTCAATGCACAATGCACAATCTATTCCTGTGCACTGCACCATAAGGCTCCCTGGCTTTCCTTCTTGCATTGTATGCTGGCACAGGGCGGATGCACAGTTGCACCATCAATTGCGTACAAGGCATACAACCTCTGCACAAGTGACAGTGCGGATTACATTAATGGGTTTCAAGAATGGATTGCCCTCTATATCTTTCAACTAAGCGTGAGACAAAGGGTGGGTTGAGTGTGACTCGTGTTTCTTCAATCAATTATTGAGAGGTGAGGATTGAGGGACGTTACCACCATTGGAGTCAAGTATGTTTCTATTTCCCTATGCACCCACGGGATGGGTCTTTGCCAGCAACACAGGACACATCAATCTGTTCTGTACACTGCATTGCAAGGCTCCTTGGCCTTCCTGCTTGCACCTATGCCAAACGGGTTGGATGCACTGATGCACCATTCATTGTGCACCTTGGCATACTCTCTCTGCACCATTCCTTTGTTGATTCCTAAACTAGGTGTGAGATCTGGGTTTCCATCGTTATTTCCTCGAGTGATGTTAGTAATGGGACGAGTGACTGTTCTTTCATTCCATTTAAGTGATCGTTAGTGAATGCAATATCCCTCGTCATCAACGGATTTCCTATGATTCCTTCCACCAGCTACCTCCCTGGGTGCTGTCGCATGGTCCCTGCCACGAAGAACGTGTGCTGATAAGACATATGGGTATCTCCTGTAGCCAACAATGATACAAGACGCAACCTCGATAGTCGATATTACTCCTCGGTAATATGGGCCAAGTTTTCTAACCCTACACCTTCTGTTTCTCAGTGACGGTCATGTCTTAAGTGTGGAGACATTCGTGGTTGGTCTAATGTGTGGTACTAGGTCCTTGATGTTTGGTTTACCCTTCCTGCTACAGTTTTAAGTGTGGGGACGCATCCATGCGCGTCTACGTTGCATACCTCCATGCACATACCCTGTTATGATCATGCACCTATGCCCTGACTTCATTTTACCCTAATGGGGTCCCTTCCCCCCTCCTCCATTCTCTTTCATTCTGTCCTCAGAGCTGTTCCTTGACCGTTTGCCTTTATTCTTTGTTTTGTGCTTTTTCCATGTGGAACGCACCCTACATTCATTGAGAATCACATCCAACCTTACCGTTGTGTTTGTCCCTTCGAACTTCCCATTTTTCCTTTTTACCAACCCCTGTTCCAACAGACGGTTCTAAAGGTATTAATTGTTGAAGCAATTCTCGTAAATTGGTCGGTTTTCCATGTGAACGCATCTTTATTGCTTTGAAACCCTGATCTGATGTGCCAGCCCTATCCTACCCATTCCCCCTGATATTTTTTCTTTTCACACCCTGTCATTCCAATGCACGGTTGGTCCGCTATTAATTCTTGCGGGTTTTCGAGCCCTTTTCGTACCGATTTTTCACATTTTTCCATGTGAACATGCCCCATTTACACTGGAACTCCAGTTTAATTTAATAGCCATGTCTCGCCAGCCTTTCCTCCCACTTTTTCTCTTTTTCTCCCCCCTCTTTCGACTATTGGATTTTTCGTTATGTTTTCGGGTGTTTTTTTATATTTTTCCCATATGAACCCCTCCCAATTCCCCCCAAACTGAGTTTTGATGCGCTAGCCCTGTGAATCTCTTTCTCCTGAACATTTTTCATGTTTATCACACTTCGTTTCGGCAATTGGTTCTTCTCATATTAATTTTTGAGTCCATTTTTTGTGCGATTTTTGGGTTTTTCCCATGAATGCATCCTATCTCAATCGGAACGGTGTTTTGCCATGAGAGGGTTGTTGGACACGTTCTTAAAACAAAAAAAAAAAACAAAAAAAAAATCATAACAGTTTTTTTTAAAAAACACCACAACACAAATAACAATTTTGTTAAAAAAAACAAAAACAAAAAGAAACACACGAACTTCACAAACAAAAAAATAAAACCAAAAAAAACAAAAAAAAATGAAAACAAACCGCCATTTATTTAAATAATTAAACAAAAAAAGGTCTTACCTGTGCCCACGTCCCGTTACCTCCTCGACGACCTCTCCTTCTCCCTCTCCTTCTGGAACTACGACCACCCCGACGGCACCTCCATCCCCCCCATCTTCACCTCCGGCCTCTACCCCTCCCTCCTCGACCCTCTCCGCGACCCCTTCCACCACCGCCTCCTCCTACCGCCCTCCTCCCACAGCACCTCCTCCTTCTTCCACTCGCCTTGATCCTCCTCGCCACGTCCACCTCCTTCTTCTTCCACCCACCTCGGCCCTCCTCGCCACACCCACCTCCTCCTTCTTCCACCTTCCTCCTCGGCCTGACTCTCCTGTGGGCCTCCCCCCTGCCCGCCTGACCCTCCTATGGGCCTTCCCCCTGTCCACACGTCCCTTCTTGGGCCCCCCCCATCCTCCCTGCCCGCCACCCTCCCTTAGGCCTCCCTCCCTGTCCCTTCCCTCTACCTCGCCCGCCCACCACCTTAGGCCCTCCCTTTTTACCCCCCCCCCCTTTTTACCTCCCATATTTACCCCCCCACCTAATTTCATCCCTACCATTTTTACCCCCCCCCCAACCATATTTATCCCCCATCCTTCTTGCCCCCCTATTTTTTCACCCCCTACCACTTTTACCCCCCCCCCACCACTTTACCCTACCCCCCAATTTCACCCCACTTCCCTCTATTTACCCCACCCACGCGTGCCTCGTGTTCCTGTGCTCGTGCCTTTGTGTGTGCACGTGTTCGCGTGACATCATGCGGAAGCCCCTCTCGTGTTGGGTGCCTGGTTCATACACGACTTTGTGGAACTCTTCCAGCAGGCGTTCACGCGCGAGGATGCGCCTCCGACTTGTCCCTACGATGGTGTGTTGTAGTCGGCCATTCACACGCAATCATTCTCCACTATTCACACACAGCTTGGGTACCAACTTTTCATCTCAAAACCCGAAAAACACATAAAAATAAGCATAAAACACCAAAAAACTTCAAAATTCATTTAAAATTCAAATAATTTGCAAAAAAATTCCTAAAATTTTTCCAACATTGCTAAAATCATTTGCACTATTTTCTAAAGTAGGAATTCAAGAAAATAAATTGCAAAAAATTCAAAACTTCACAATTCTTTCAAAAATACATGCAAAATGAGCAAAATTCATTAAAAATTAGTAAAATTTTAAAAATATTTCCAAAAAAAATTCAAAATTTTTCACAAACCCTCTTGCCCCTTTTTCCAATAATTTCTCAATTGAAAATGCTTCCATAACTAGCCAAAGTATTATTTGAAGCCAAAACCCTAAATTTAATCACTCACCTCATGAAAATTCATTTTAAATTCCAAAACTCGGCTAAAAAATCATGGATAAATTCAAACACATTATTGAAACTTGTTGGATTTCTAAAATTTCACCCTCATACTTCACAACATATTCATGTGTCCTATATCCTGTTTTAATCTTTTTTTAAAGGAAGAAAAAGAACGAAAAAAACATACACAATATACACAATATAAACACACCTAAATTACAATTTAAAAACAAAAAAAAGAGAAAGAAAAAATAATAATAAATAAATAAAATTAAAACAAAAACAGTAGGGTGTTTTATTTTTTCCAGTTAGTGGTTTTTGCTTTTTTGACTAGATTCCTTGCATTTATTACTACTCAGTGCGCCTTCAGTCTTTTGCATACACACCCCTGCCAGGTATCTATTTTTTTTAGCTTTATTTATTTTGATCATCCCTTAACCACGGTTAATTGTTAAAATGTACTTTATTTACCCACTTTTTCACGTGCGTTTGTGCTAAACACACATTTTTCTAATAATTAAAAATCAACTATCCATTCACTTTGCACGTGCTACGTGCACTTCAAAGGCACTTTAATTTTTAATAAAAATGAACCAGCCGTCACAAAAAAGCACACATTGGCAAAAAAGTGCTCCACATCACCATTAATTTTTAATTAATGAATTTGCATTTAGAGACCCCAGTTTGGGTATCGCAGTCCAGCACCGTTTTACCCTAATAATTTGTAATTAAAATTTTAAGAAGGAACTGTCGTTTTCTTATTAAGATTTATAACCTAATAAAATTTCACCCATTATTAATAATTTCTTAAAATAAACCCTTCATTAAAACCATTTTTCCTCACTGCACTTTTTTTCCCTTTTTAATAAACACACTTTGTGGGATGGGCACATATAGTCCTCTTAGCTGAAATTGTTGGTCAAAGTTATGGTTAGGTCCTAATTAGGTTTTTATGGTATAATGGTTTGCTTGTGTGATATGATTACGGGTACGGTTCGTAGTTTTTTTTTCTATTTTGCCTAATACGAGGTCTTGGGTGCCTACTTGTTGCATCGCATGAAGTTTTTGGTCACATATGTGTAGAGGTCATGCCGAATTTTTTCTAGGATGTGAGCTGTTTGGGGTGGTCAATTGGTTAATTATGTCAGTGTCTATGCTTCTTTTGATTGATTTCTTTTTTATCGCTATTTGGTTGTTTTGCAAGCATTCTTTGTGATTGTCTGTGTTTGTGGTGTGTGTGTGTGTGTTTTCCATCTGAATGGCACCTCACACTCCTCCTCCTATCCAATATCTCCCGTTGATCTGTAGGGATTATTCTTCCCTACTGGCTTTTGAGCCTATAGCGAAAGCAAGCCTTGCAACTTTCGTGACTGCTTCACTCCCATTGATTCTAGACGATCCATCCTTGTGTGATGAGTTTCTTGCATCATACAGTAAGAAATCGGGCCTGGTTCGTGGTGCTTCCATGGTATTGACACCTAGAGGGTTAGGGAAGGCTTTGTCTCTTCCCTACAAAGAAGAACCCTTTGTTACGGCCAGACAATTATTCTCTACTGATGAGATTCTCAAGCTATTACAGAAGCAGACTTGGATGTCAAGAAAGTGATTAACACTTCACGAGTGTCTTTTACCATTATCACCGATCCTCTTTGGAAGTTAGTCTGCCAATTTCTCTAAGACAGGTTTATGCCTGCCAAGACACCATCTCATTATTTGTCTAAGGAACTCTTCACAGCTTCTAGAATGGTGTTAAAAAGGGTGGCCATTGATTGGAGTACTTACCTGCTTACGAAGATGGACCAACATTTTGTCAAAGTGACCAAAGGGAATGTCACAAATGTCACTTATGGTTACTATTTATATGCTTTCTTGACATATTCAGGCTTTAAGAAGGGTGTGCTACCACCTCCTCCATCTAATCCAGTTCCTCCCCCTCCACCTTCAGAGGTTTCAGAGCCTGTTGGCATAGAGGATCTTGATTCCCCTCCTCCATTGGTCCTTCAGCGAAAGCGCCTGAAGCGTGTGGCAAATAAAACTCCCTCAGTCATTCCTTTAGTCACAGTTCCTGCTACTTCTGGCAGTAACCTCCCTGCCTATCTCACATGCAACAATTTATTCAGGGCACATCAAGAGGGTTCTTTGGAAATATCAATCCCTTCACTAAACAGTTTAGTGTCAAGGGATGCCATTCCATTCCTTTGTAATGACATCCAGAGTTCTATTGAACTCTCAGTGGGGTGGCAACTTGTGTTCAACAGTTATATGCTTCTTTCTATGAAAAGTTGATGCAATCCAAAGACCAGTTGCATAAGGCAACCTCAGAGTTAGCCTCTGCTAAAGACACTCTTGCTGATCTGTTTAAGAAGATGGAGCAGCAAACACAAATGATTGAGACCCACAGAGAACAAATATCTTCTTTGAATATTCAGTTAGCAGAAGCTCAGTCAAAGGTCACCAGAGTTTCAAAAAAGAAAGAGAGAATGTCCAAAGAAGCTCAAGAGTTTCACACTCTTTTAGATACAAAACTGTCAGCTTTGCAGACTGCTCACCATACATTGGAATCACAAGCTTCCCAAATTAAGCAATTACAGGACCAACTGGCATAGTCACGGTCCATTCCTCCAAGCCCCAATGTTCCTATAATTCCTTCTATATCTCAGCAGGACTTGGCAGTTGTCCAGAGACAAGCCACATTGTGTCCGTTGTTTCAAGATAAAGTGGAAAGATTGCAGTCCAGGATGGATTTATTATGGTCTACATTTGAGAATTTTTAGGAGTACGTTCCTTCGAACCATTCTTTCTTTGTCCACTATCAATTGCAGAAGTTGGCCTTCTATATGAAGCTTTCAACGATGGATCTCCCTCTTCCAGAGGATGGTTGGAGTGGGGCTTGGTCTTCTGATTTGCTGACAGAAGTTGTGAGTATGGTTTTTGAAGATTCTATGACGACGGATACCATGTTGCTGTCTTACATGTATCTACAAGGTGATCTGTTAATTTCAGATTATGTAGATCTAGCTTGGTATGTGGGGAATGTGGTTTTGCAAGTTGTCTTATATGTCAACTATTTGGAGTTGAGGATAGATGACATGTTTCAGTGTTATTCTTCTAAAGTGGCTACTTGCCCTGACACTTCATGGCATTCAATGATTGATTCTGTGGTCCTAAATCAACATCAGAATACAGCTTCTACTTATGTGTAGAGTACTAACCAACTTAGGGTGGATCTCCTAGCTTATCTTTCCAAGAACCATCCATTTGATTCATCCTTCTTTGATGCCTACCATAGACTATCTGTTTTAGGTCCCTCTATTCCTAGCCTATTGTACTACCAACAAATGGCTCATCACTATGATACTTATCTTTCCCTTTATCAATCCAACTCAATAGCTATCTTACCTCTCCTTTTCCAACCTCGGGGTTTTCCTCAAATTCCTATATTTACCTATTGTTTTTTAATTGAAGATCGAGTCTTTTCCCCTTCTCCAACGTGCTCTTCTCCATCTATCCATATACCTTCTACTTTTCCTGCTTATCAATTGACAACTTTCCTAACTTATTCACTTAAATTTTCAGCCACTCCTTCTTTAGCTTATTCCTTCTTTTATGATTTTTCCTACCCATCTCTTCATCCTCTTTTACTTATTCCACTTCCATATCCTGCCACGTCTATTTCTCAACCCCCTCAGTTGGTTAGTGGATACGAAGGATTTGATCAGCAGATTCCGAGAAGAAGAGGATGGAGCTCAACTGATTCTCTCACACGACCACAAATTAACTGGCCATTAATTCCAAGGGACTAGACCATTGCTAGTCAAGCATACCAGAATTACCTCCATTTTTCTAACCAATATTCACAATCTCTAGATCCGTCAGTGAGATTGACAGCTCATTTTGCTTGGTATCTAGCATATATGCATAGCATTCCCATAATGATCAAAAGGCCATTTCAAAGCTTTGTATGAATGTCAATGTGAACATTGATTCCCAACAGTTGGATGTCCTATATTTTCATGCCCTATGTCTACCTAGCAGATACCTTGTTTTGCTAGAAAGGATGTGCTGCCTTCAGTTCTTTCAAAATCCTCCCAAGACATTTGTGGATGAGTCCTTCTCCATGGATCGTTTTCGAAATCACCAAGCCTTCAAAAGGGATCACCTTCATTGATGCCTTTGCAATGTATTTTGAATGATTTTTAATGATATATATCTCTTTTTGGAGGTGTCATTCAGATGGTTGTGTTTGTGTGTGTGTTGTAATAATCTTATGTGATGAGTTCATGCTGGTTGAATAATTTCTTCGAGAGCTCTTTTCAACTATTGATGGTGATGGTGGATGGCAAGCCTATGATGAAATCTGAAAAAGAACCTCTTATATCCTTTACAAATTTGTTATGACTTTTAATTGCTTATCAAATGTGTTAATAAATAACGAAGTTTTCCTTTAGAAGTATTCTTTCTTAGAGATACTAGTGATAAGTTGGGGTCGTGGTTTGGAGTGATTGTTGAAGATACTGAAGAAGATCAAATTGAGCTCTTTAGTGAACTTATACTCTTCTTTTCCTTAGATCGCGAGAACGCTTCTTTTCTAAGTGTGGGGATATGTTGAGAGTGGAAAAAGACTAAAATTTTGACTAATTTTATAATGGAAGTGTTTGAGAGTGATTTGGATGATATTGATTATGTTTTGGAAGCTCGTGATGATTCTTAATCATGGTGTGATATGGGCATGGAGATAGACCATCCAAAGTATAGAATCCCTTTAACAAGTTGAAGTCTAGGTATAGATAGGTGGTGTAGGTTAGGAGCTACGAATTTCAATTTCATAGTAGGTATATACCATGACTATAAGGACAAGAGATTGTGCAAACCCTCCCTCACCAAATGTTATATGTAGTCAAGCATTTGCTAAACTTATTTATCCAATTCATGGCAAGGGTCATAGGTAAGTTTCTTGGGTCCATCTCAAACTAAAGCCATGTAGTATTAATATATGTTCTGTGCCATCTTATTGCCAGTGATGTGTGCACTACTAGAAGCACATCAAATGTCATGCGCATACACATTATCCCTAAACATGGCATTTTGGGGAGGAGATGATACATTTTCGTGTCTCAAATACACATGATGTCTCAAACCAATAGCCCTTTGGGCATGCCTTAACAATCCATTATAAATGATTAGGGAATACATAGGAAGTTTACATAATCAACTTCACAATAAAGCCTATGATTCAATACATGGATCATGACTACACAACCAGTTGTTGTAGCTAATTTGATAGATTGTTTGAGGATCTAGGCTGATGAGTTTGAGTTTCTAGTCTAAGGCCAATTCTAGGTGAGTGTCTCTTTCTTGAATAGCATGTCAATCCAACTTAGAATTATAAGCTTTAGTCATAAATTCATTTGAATTATGCACGGGTTGCATGTAAAGACCAATATTAGAAACTACAATTTATAAATCAAGCTATAATTTATTGGCATATGCATTCTCCTATATTGCTAGTCTTGGTTTTCACCAATAAAGGAGATAAATATTTATTGTACATGTACTATGACAATAAAATGTTATTTAATGTATATAAACACTATAATAACAACATGTTATTTAATATAATGAATGGTGCGGCCGATAAACCCCCTATTATAAAAAATAATTGAAATTTCTTTTCTTCCCCTCCCCTTATCGTCGCCGAAAGGTGGCGAGGGGGGGGAAGAGGGAGGGCGTGAGAAATGACGACGACAGGAGGAGGAAAACGAAGATGATGTGGAAGGAGGACGTAGAGACAACAATGAAGGAGAGCAAGATGAGGGCGCTACCAAGGAAAGAAGAGAGACACTATGACCACGATGAAAAGAAGGGGAAGATGATAACATTGTCGAGGGAGAAGTAGGAGTGGCTGATGATTGCAATGATGATGAGGGAGAGAACAAGAATGAGACTACGGGCCTACAATACTCCCCACCACCATGCAAGTTAGGTGGTGGGGGAGACTACCACCACTCTACTCCCTCCCCACAATCTCTTTTCCCCCCCAATAATACTCCTTTTCTCACCCTATAAACCCCCCCTTAAGAAACACACATTAATTCCTTCTCCCCCCTCCCTCGCGGCTATCAAATTGTAAAAGGGAGGCCACCTAATTCTCCCCCCCCCCCTTTGATGTCGAGAGAGAGAGAGAGAGAGAGAGAGAGAGAGAGAGAGAGAGAGAGAGAGAGAGAGAGAGAGAGAGAGAGAGAGAGAGAGAGAGAGAGAGAGAGAGAGAGAGAGAGAGAGGAGGGAGAGAGAGAGAGAAAGGGAGAGGGTGAGAGAGAGAGAGAGAGAGAGAGAGAGAGGGAGGGAGGGAGACAAGGAGAGAGGTGAGGAGATAGGGAGACAAAGAAGAAGAAGAAGAGAAGAAGAAGAAGAAAAGGAGAGGGAGAGAGACAGAGAAGGGAAGATGGAGAGAGAGGAGAGAAGAAGAGAAGAAGGAGGATAAGAAAAGGAGAGGGAGAGAGAAAGAAAAAGGAAGAGGGAGAGAGAGAGAAAGAAGAAGAGAAAAAGAAGGAGAAGAAGAGGGGAAGAGAGAGGGAGAGGGAGAAGAAGAGAGAAAGAGAGAGTGAAGAGAAGAAGAAGAGAAGAGGAAGAAGAAGAAGAAGAGAGAGAGAGAGAGAGAGAGAGAGAGAGAGAGAGAGAGAGAGAGAGAGAGAGAGAGAGAGAATCTCTCAGGGGACCCATTTCTCTTTCCCTCCTAGGAGGGTGGGCATCCTTTTTCCCCTTCGGCAACGAATCGCTATACCTTTTTCTACAAGATTATTGCCCACCCGCAAGCCTAATTCTTCACTCCAATTAGCCCCACTGATCGAGCACAATGTGTGAAAGTCTTGTGTGACTCGCATCTAAGGGAGATGAAGTTTGAGAATGGCCCCCCACCAATGGAGATTAAGACACTCGAATGGCAATCCCTCAATAAGCATTAGAACCTCAGGCGAGGACATCACTGCCAATCCAACTGCGATACTAGTTGTTTGAGTGATGTATTTCCAAATTAGTAGATGCTTGTTTTGGTTCCTGCATGAAGTACATTAGATGCCACACGAGAATAGGTCATGGGAAGGGATAGGCTTTATCTCTTACATTCAAAGGATAAAGTTGCAAAGTGTGGGTATCAAGAGAAGTTAATTGTATCTTGAGGCTATGCGACAGCTCACACTTAGCATAATAGTATTTCAAGGTATTTTCGACTCTCCTTTTTTGTGAAATTAATAGATGGGCATTTTCCCACACACTAAAAGTATGCTTGACAGATTGCATGATAAGTAATCTAGCCTAAGGGAAATCCAATCTCGAATCTATTAGATCATTGGGACCTTGATGATATGCATAGTTCACACAAACAACCACCATAAGGACTAGGACTAAGGATGTCTTGGGTTTTGACTGATAACCACTATGTTTATCAATCCTATTCAGATTGGGCTAGATCCGAACACAACTCTTGGCCCCAAAGTCAGGTAGAGAAAGGGATTAAGAAGACCAAGCCAAAGTAAAGATCACTACTCTTTGGAAAGAAGACTAGGTTACCGATCAATGTAAGTGATTAATAGAATTTATGCCTTGTACAGTGTTTCAACCTTAGACGAAAGAAGGGGGTATTAAGTAATTTTTACGTAGAATCTCTCTTTGATCCCAAGGGGGAAAGCAAGTACACGATGGAAAGGTTGTTGCAACTGTTGAGATGGCAAGCTCAACACGTGCGAACACTGATCATGGACCGCCTGGCTAGATGGGTCCACACATCTACACTTAGCACATTGGTGGTCATTATGATACTCGCATGGCCACTGACTTATCACTTATTATATTTAGTTTGTTACACCTACCTACAATTGACAAAGATATAGCGCCAATTGATTAGTGTAGTCTCTTATGCACTGTTTGACTTAGTAGGCCACATTCCTTTATGTTGTATCTCATCTATACTTTGTGTATATTGTATAGTGTGTGGAAGAAGAAGAAAAAAATAGCAAGAAAACGTTTTGGCCTCCATCTCTCTTCTTGTGTTCTTGAGTGAGCTTCCTCTTGTGTATACAGTGTGTGTTTGGTGCAGTAGCTCAAGCAAGTCCTCCCACCATGCGATTCTTGACATGGCATCAGAACCGCACCACTGAGAGAGGCTAATTTTGAAGGTTGAAGTGAAGGAAAAGAAGCAAGCTTCGAGTAAGCAAGCAACGGGTAAGAAGCTCTCCCATTCTTCCACTCTCTCTCTTGGATAGTGCTTGTGGAGGCACCAGAAGCAGGGTAAAGTGAAATTCTTAGATTGCTATGATTTTGGTATGCGAAAAGAGCACTGAATATTCTGGAAATAGGTTCTTAAGAGCATTCCCGGAGTTTGTTTTGGCATCTGAGGCCGTTTCAAGGCCCGTTTTAGAGCTGCAAACTTGCGAACAACAATTTCAGGGTTCATTGTGATTTTGGCTGTATTGATGGAAAGTGAGTGCACAAGTTATAGATTTTGAATCTATAATTTTTGAGGTGTTTTCCAAGAAGTAAACATAAGGTTCATTTGTAAACAAGTTGCAAATTACATGTACTATTGAGCAATCAGTGAAAAAGGTTGCTTGGTATATTGATGTGCACTAGTTGTGAAAGGCTACAAAAGACCACCTTATTGTGTTGTATCTTTTTTTGTGATAACGGCAGAGAATAGTGGAAATCCCATTATTGAGAAGCTCCACAAGTACAACTACCCTTCATGGAAGTTCCGTGTGACGAACGGGCCTTTATGAGTTTGTTTCAGGTGAAGAAAAGGAACCAGAGCTGGGTATCCCTCCGAATGCAAATGAATTAAAAGCATGGAAAGAATGGAATGCAAAAGGCAAAAAGGTGATGTATTGGCTATCTGCAGTCATTGATAATATAATGTTGGGACATATCAGGAATGCAGAAACTTCACATGCAGCTTGGACAATTTTTTTAGAACATGTTTTTGGTAAATACAAAGGCACGGAAGATTCAACTCAAGCAAGAGTTGAATACCTTGAAGAAAAGAAAAATGTATGTCAATGAGTATGTTTTGAAGGTGACAAGCATTGCAAATGCTTTAGCAGCGATTGATGCAATGCCTGATGATGATGATTTGGTTTCATCCACTTTGAGTGGCCTTAATAATGAGAAGGCATGGAAATCATTTGTTACTTCAGTATACATACGGAAGCCATTTCTAGATTTTGATGAGCTGATCTCTCTCATGATTACCGAAGAGATTAATATGCAGAGTGACTCATCTGAAAAAAATGATGAACAGGTCCAAGCATTTTACTCAAGTTCAAGAAGGGGACGTAGTAGATCCTCTTCAAGAGGCCGTGGTATGGGACATGCTGGTCATAACCAACAAAATAGGTTCAATTAGCAATTTAGTGAAATGTAGGTTTCAGGAGGCTAAGGGAAACTTTAGAGGCAGGGGGAACTCTAGAAGAAGAGGTGGATGGTAGAATAGAGGTTCTGGAAATTATGTTATTGTTTGCCATTACTGTGGCAAGATAAGTCATATTGCAGCCCATTGTTATGCTAAGAAGCATGATATTCGCAGTGGTAAATTGCAGCAAGGAAACTATGCATCGTCTTCACGATAGAATGAAGACAAAAATTAGCGTCTCTTTGTTATGCAACATATGATGAATGCAGTTACAGGAAAGGGGACACATGATGATGTATGGTATGTTGATTCAGGTACACATGATGATGTATGGTATGGATTTTGTAAGTCATGCTGAATGGTTTAGAGAGATGCAGGACTTACAACAGACAGATGATGATTCATGCCACCCAATTTCACACATTGGAAAGGTTATCTTGTCCTTGTATGATGGCCAGACAAAGAGTCTGACAGATGTATTACATGTGCCATCAATCACAAAGAATCTAGTGTCTATTGGCCAAATGGTAGAGCAAGGTTTGTAGGTTTGACTCAATGCAAAAGATTATTTTGTAGAAGATTTTAATGATAATTGCGGGTTAGTCACAAAAGGAAGTAGAGTTGGCCGCATGTTCACTTTAGATGTTGGAATTCCTGCAATGGATGCTACTATGTATGCTAAAGGAAAAGGAGTGGTTACAAACATTGAAATATGGCATAAACGTATTGGACATGCAAATGTTCAAAGGCTGAAATTAATGCAGTCCAGAGGATTGGTTACAAGTTTGCCTTCTTTTAGAGTTGCAGAATTTCATAAAGTCTGTGAAGCATGCCAATTTGGTAAGCAAGCCAAACAACCCTTCTCGCATGATAGAGAAGTGAGCAAAAATATACTTGATGTAGTGCATTCAGATGTTTGGGGGCCTACACAGAATGCATCTCTTGGTGGCATTAAATAGTTTGTCATATTCATTAATGACTGTTCAAGGAAGCTATGGGTATATTTTATGAAGGAAAAGAGGAATATATTTGAGCAGGTCAAATCTTTCAATGCAGCTGTTGAAATAGAAATAGGCTTGAAAGTGAAGTGCTTGAGATCAAATGGAGGGGGAGAGTACCTCTCTAATGATTTTAGTGGTTTCTTGAGGACTCATGGGATAAAGAGGCAATTTACTTGCAGGTATACGCCACAGCAAAATGGGGTTGCAAAAGAAAAAATAGGCATATTGCAGAATTTGCATGCCATTAATGGTTGAAAAGAATATGCTTGAATATTTTTTGTCTAAAGCTGTCCATACTGTTGTCTATATTATGAACAGAACCCCCACAGCTGTAGTTCATGGGATGATTCTGAAGAATGCTTTATTGGCAAGAGGCTTGGCATATCAGACTTGAAGGTATTTGGATGTGTTGCATATGTTCATGTGCCAAATGAGCTACAGAAAAAGCTTGATCCAAAGGCAGAAAAATGTATTTTTATTGGATACTCTTTAGAGCAGAAAGGGTATCATTGTTATAACCCTCTCATATGTAAGTTCAGAGTGAGCAGGGATATTATTTTTGATGAGATGAACAATTGGTATGCACCTGGTGGTGATGTATTAGATGATGATAATGATCATGATAACTATGTGCAGAAAGAAAAGCAAGAATCACGGAGCCTTAGTGGACCAGAAACATCATCTGGTACTACACCTAAAGGTCCACATCTTCAAGTGTATCTATAAGTTTTGCAGGCAAAGACAAAGGAAAGAAGAAAGTGCTAGATGATAATGATGCATCTACTAGTCATTTGGGATTTGATGGAGATTCTAGTGGTTTAGAGAGTTTGGATGATGAGCTTGGTATTCCTTCAGTCAGGACAGTAGGTGTACAAAGAGCTCATATAGTAATGTAAAGGCTCCATTGAGTGATCCAGTGGTACGCAAGTCTAATAGGGTCAGATACCCTGTTAAAAATTTTAGCTTTGAAAGTTATGCAGCTCACCATTATGCTTATATGGTGAAACTAGTTGAGGATGTTGCGCCCACTTGTTTTGAGGATGCTATTGGTCATGCTCATTGGGATGCAGTAATGGATGAGAAGATGGCTACATTGGAATCCAATAAGACTTGGGATTTAGTACCCTTGTCTAAGGGTAAGAAAGCTATTGGTTGTAAGTGGGTTTACAAATTCGGGCATAATGCAAATGGTTCAGTTAGCAGGTATAAGACTAGGCTGGTTTCGAAAGGCTATGCTCAAACATATGGTATAGATTATGAACTGAAATTCAGTCCAATTGCTATCATGGCAACTGTTAGGTGTGTGATTGCCTTGGCAGCATCGGCCAAAGGTTGGAGTTTGCAGCAAATGGATGTTAAGAATGCCTTCTTGCATGGTGAATTGCAAGAAGAAGTGTATATGGAGTAGCCAGCAGGTTATGAGGATTTAGAGCATCCCACAAATGTGTGCAGGTTAAAGAAGATGCTCTATGGGCTAAAGCAAGTACCTAGAGCATGGTCTGACAAGATTGGAGAGTATCGTGTCAATATTGGATTTTGTATTTCTAATACTGATCACTCACTTTATGTGAGAAAGAGAGATGCAGGTTTGGTCATCATAGTCATCTATGTGGATGACTTGATTATTACATGTGACAGTGACAATGGGATTGCTGAAGTTAAGGACTTCTTGAAGAAAAAGTTTGAGATGAAGCATCTAGGTGAGCTGAGATACTTTCTTGGTGTTGAGGTGATTAGATGTGATGATGGTATATGGCTATCCCAAAGGCAGTATGGCTTGGATATGTTATCAAGTATGGTATGAAAGCATGTAAGCCTCTTTCAATACCATTGAAGCAAAATGTGAAGTTGAGTACGGACATTGGGGATAAGATAGAAGACCCTACTATGTTCAGGAGAATAGTAGGGAATTTGATTTACATAACTATCACAAGACCATACTTGAGCTATGTTGTTGGCCTTATTAGTCAGTTTATGTAGATGCCTAGAAAGCCTCATTTGGATGCAGTTAGACATATATTGAGGTATGTGAAGTCCACTTTACATTATGTACTTTTTTATAAGGCAGGTAAGTATGTACAGGTCTTTGGATAAACAAATTCATATTGGGATACTAGCATGTCAGACAGAAGATCTACAAGTGGATTTATTTTTTCCCTTGGTAGTGCAGCAGTTACATGGAGCAGCAAAAAGCAAACTATAGTTGCTCTATCGAGTACGGAAGCTGAGTATAGAGGTGCTGCTATGGCAACATGTGAGGTGGTATGTCTACAAAAGTTATTAGGTGATTTGGATGTGCAAGGAGATGGTCCAATTTTCATTCATTGTGACAATATGAGTAGCATAGATTTAGCTAGGAATCCAGTGTTCCATCCTAGGACAAAACACATTGAAGTGCACTACCACTTTGTGAGAGAGAAGGTACTTGCAAGAGAAATTGACTTGGTATATGTCAACACACATGATCAGATAGCTAACATTTTCACAAAGGCATTGGGTGCAGATAAGCTTCAAAAGTTCCGAAGCTTACTTGGAGTTGTAGAGATAGAGTTGAGCTTGAGGGGGAGTGTTGAGATGGCAAGCTCAACACATGTGGACATTGATCATGGACCGCCTAGCTAGATGGGTCTGCATGTCTACACTTAGCACGTTGGTGGTCATTATGATACTCACATGGCCACTGTTGACTTATCACTTATTATATTTAGTTTGTTACACCTACCTACTGCTAGCAAAGATATAGCGCCAGTCAATTAGTGTAATCTGTTATGCACTGTTTGACTTAGTAGGCCACTTTCCTTTATGTTGTATCTTATATATACTTTGTGTACATCGTATAGTGTATGGAAGAAGAAGAAGAAATCAACAAGGAAACGTTTTGGCCTTCATCTCTCTTCTTGTGTTCTTGAGTGAGCTTCCTCTTGTGTAAACAATGCGTGTTTGGCACAGCAGCTCAAGCAAGTCCTCCCACCACGCGATTCTTGACAGCGACTATTTCTACAATGTTTGAAAAAAAATACCATTGTTTTTGTTGAGTGATCGAATAGTGTCCTAAATGTTTTTGTATCAAAACTGATTGTGGGATGTGAATTGGATGATTATTCCAAGTGTTTGTATTTGATGGTAAATGCATGGCAGGGGTCAGTAATGACAAGTTGCCATGGGAATAAAGGAATGTTTTCTTGGAAGATGATATTAGGTTAATTGCCTTGATTTTGCTTGGTTATTAATTGGATTAATTAAGGAAGGATATTTTGCGTGGGTGGATCATCTCCAAGGTCACACCATGTTCCAACCCGAGAGGACACTGCTCGATTCATGGGCCAAAGGTCGAGTGGTCAAAAGGCCAACCATGGAAATTGTGTCTCACTCCTAGATTGCTTGGGGTCAGTGGAGCTCTAGACATCCCTTGGCAAGTTCAGGATGGAGTTGTAGGCTACCGTGAGCCCAATGTCTGAGGCGTTGGAAGATCCTATTATAGATACTGAATGGAAATTATTTTCCATGTGATTTAGACCGGGTACTTCTATTGGACAGAAGAGGATACATAATTTATCTTGTATGGGCAGGAGACAAAGATTAACTTGAGGATAAGTTAAAGAATTTCTTTGTCAAAGGATTGCTTGCTCTGTATTCTTGTTTGTGTCATAAATTAAGCGAACGAACCATGTTTCCTAAAAGGCCTAATTAAGGAAGCTGATTTTGAATGTCACACATAAATGTGATAGGACTTAATTAGAAAACTAAAGCTATCAAGGGAATTGGGTGGACAGAACCCGCGACGGGTCTATCCTATGGAAGGGTGGTCCCAAAGAACTAGGAGGCTTCTCACAAAGCTTTACCATCGTTCGGCCTTTAGGTATTGTTAAGTTAGAACCCAATTCATACCATTTTAGGAGACCGGAATGGGACTATGCCGTCTAGGCAGAGAGGTCAAGTAGTGCATCCCTCTTATTTCCCATTCTCTTTGAACCAGTGCGACATGGATCTGCTTCGGATTGGGATATCTTTGCATAAAGTAGGATATCCAAAACCCATCACTAGAATGCCGTCAGGAGACCTTGACTCCTAGGAACCCAGATTCTAGGTCGATCCTAGTGGGTTTGGCCGCAAATATTCTATTGCGAGGCAGACTCAAGAAACCCTAGGTGAAAAACCCCAAAACATTCCATGGGAGTGCTGAGCAGTGATGCTTAGATTCGTTTCTCAATGGACCGCTAAAACATGCTTCGACAACCGATAGGGCATGTTACAGTTGGTATCAAAGCAAAACTTCATAATGATATGAGAATGATTAATGTATAGTTCATAGAGATATCCTAAACAAAATAAACTAAATGGTATGTCTTGATTGTCATGCACCTTCTACACCCATGAATGCTGACATGCAAGAAAAGAAATTTCTCCTCAAGCAAGTTAAAGCACCCGAGTTTGGTGGAGAAGAGATAGATATCGTAGCAAAGGCAAAGATATGGATTAAGTCGATGGATGATTATCTCTCTTCTCTTCAGGAACTGCTTTCTCCAATCAAGTAATTATATCCAAACTTAAGTTAGTTGGCCAGGTTCGGTTATGTGGAAGCAATGGTGCAAGGATCAAGGTATTTCTAAAGTTGTTGTCACTTGGGCTCAGCTAAAAGATGTTGTACACAAATGTACGTTCTGACAGCCTACCAGACTTTGAGAATGAATGAATTCTTCAAGCTCAAGCAGCTGGAATTAACCCTAGAAGCTTACTACTCAAAGTTTGTAACCCTACTAAAATGCGCACCTTCTATGGATATTGCGCAGCAAGTATCCAAGTTTTGCCATGGCATGAACACTCCTCTAAACCACCATCTTGAAGCAACGTGTCCAAGAGACTTACAAGATGCATTACTTCGAGCGAATCCAATCATCCAAGAACTTAAATCGGGAAATTGTAGCAAAGATGATTCCTGAGATCACAACAAGAGATGCCACTTGTGCTCGGAGTTAGGGCACATCCATAGGGGATGTCCCAACTACTGATGTTTCCACTGCAATGAGCTAGGACATGTCCAAGTAGACTGCCGTGACTTAAGTCCAAAAGATATGGAGCCTCCAAGGAAACAAAGCTACACACATGCAATCTTCAGATATATAGAGGAATCAGATGAAGACAAGACCTAGAACCTACAACAACTCTTCAGGATAATTAGAAATCCTAGATATTTTATCGATATGAAATACAACTTGTATTGGAATAAACTTTACTCTTGTAACTACAGTTAACCTGAGTAATATGAGTTGCATCTATTTTGAGCCTAGAACTTGCAAATGATTAGAGATACTCAGCAAGGAATGACAGTTATAACTTGCAATGAATTTCTCTTAAGTCATTTCTTCTCAACTAATATGGATTGGATCTTACCAGAATGTCAAAGCTTGGAAGTATTCTTTAGTATTACAAGCAAAGCCAATTGTCCATGGAGCTCACTCCCGAACTAAGAAGAGGACAATCTGGGAACATAGTTTTCGAGATAAATGATCACTTTGATCTGCTAAAAGGATCCTAGGACAATTTGATCTAAAGAAGAAACTCCTACCAAGGACAACCAAGAACCTTGTGACCCCAAATGATAAAGCTCAGTAATGTTTCTATTGTAGGGAGTTACATCATTTAAAAAGGGAATGTCCAAAGTATGCTAAACACCAATGCTCCAAGTGCCACAACATTGGACATAACTACATCAATTGTCCCAATAGGACTAGAAGAGAATTTGAACTTACAAGGAATGAAATAGTAGAAGCTCCAGTGATCTAGAATATACCAAGTACTAAGGAAAAACCTAGAAGATATCCTTGAGATGTAACTACAATAAACTTTTCTCCTGTAATCCAGACTCGGATATATGTAATACAATAAGTGGTTGTTTTAAAAGGATGTATGATTGTGAGTAATCAGGGTGTCGCGACGAGTGCACGATAGATCTAGCCCCTAGGTTCCAAAACGAAATCCCTAGTCCTTCCGAGATGAGGACATCTCTAGTTCTCTAAGGGGGACAGGATGTAACGTCTCGTTATGGCCCATAAAACCCCCCTATTATAAAAAATAATTGAAATTTTCTTTATTGCCCCCTGTCGTCACCAACAAGTGTGGCAAGGGCAGGGAAAGAGGGAGGGTGTCAGAAATGACGATGACGAGAGGAAGAAAAAGAAGATGACGTGGAAGCAGAACGTGGAGACAACAACAAAGGAGAGGAAGATGACGGCGCTATTGAGCTAAAATATGCATTACTTGCTGATTAGCCTCTTAAACAGTCCCAAAACACACTAAAAATGCTCTTTTAGAGTAAAACCCTAAAACGAGAAGCAATTCAAGAGAGTTCAGTGGAAACCCTAAAACAAGGAGCGATTCAAGAGAGTTTAGTGAAAACCCTAATTTTTGGGGTGCCCTTCCACATCTATAAATAGACAGGCTACCCCCATTCAGTCATTATCCTTGTTTGCAAGTTACACTAGCCCACACACCCTCTGCTAGTGTTGGCACCCAGTTTCCAGTGTGCAATCCGCCTCCATCTGTTGTCCAGCCATCATGACTACAGCCACATTATCGTCAGCATGTCCATTGCTGTAGGCGACAGCTCTTAGCTACTGGCGACTGCTCTAGACTGCCCCAGACTACTGTTTAGCATGTTGTCCATCATCTCCAGGGTCAGTCAGCCTATGTTTTCAGCATTGCAAGTCTTGACACTCTCAAACATTGTTTCAACCTATTGTTTACAGTAGACTGTGCACAATTTCCAGCCTCCGATCGGTGGTACACTGCTACATTTACCAGTTTCCAGCCTCCAAACTATTGTGTTTTGGTGACTAGTCTACTGTCATTCACTATTTAGCACTCCTACACTCTGACTGGTGTCACAAACTTGGGATCCGCCTTTGGTGGATATCACACTCTGACATTGCTCTACCCTTGAGCACATTGTACACTCTTACATTCATTTACAGCATTCATTCACTTCAGAGTTGTGTTCTCTCTCTCCCTTCTTCTGTTTGTGTTTGAGTTTTGAGTTTTGTGTTTAGGGTTTGACTTTTTCCCTATGTGTCTGTGGGCTGTCTCTTTGTGTGTGTCCTCAGTGCAAACCCTAGCAATTTCCTTCACATGATATCAGAGCCGGTGCTCTTGTAAAGAGTATCGTGCGGATATTGTGGAGAGCTAGTCTTTGTGCGAGGCACACAATATGACTCATAACCAAATCACAATGTCCCAGACACCTTCTTCTCTAGTTCCTATGATGTCTTCTCCATCATTGGAGGCCCTGAGATGGCATTATGGACTCGATGAGGAGGACGACACTCCACCTTCACCAAATTTTACTAACATGATAGAGGAGGACTTTGACGAGTACTATCACAACAAGTATGGTGATGTTTACAACCCTCCTACTAGTTTCGCTACCACATCCGGACCGGTTGGTGAGGCTGGCCACCTCCTTGATCATGGAGGACATACGGCATTCGGAACGTCTGGCGATCCATCTACATCATTTCAGCCAGGTCCAATGTCAGGTTTGTACAATTCTTTTGTGTTGCATGAATCAAAACCCTCGCATGTTTCTTCTTTTGAGATATAGGATCCGGATGGCTTTGCATATGTGAATTTCAATAGAGGGGGCTCACAAAGCAGACGAAATTCAGGTACATCTACAACTTTTGTTTCATTTGAGCATATCACACATACTTCTCACTTCCCTCCCATCCCACCCTCTTCTATATCACACCTCTCATCATCTTTCCAAAACCTTGGATTACACTCCACATCTGCATCACACACCCTAGGGGTTGGATCTTCCATCTCTGCTCCTAGCACCTTTTCTTTCTCCACCCCATTCTCTACCTCTTTGCACCATGGTACTTCATTAGGGGGAATGCCACCCTTTAACATAGTGCCTCTCACCTTTCATTACATGAGCACACCCATAACTCCTGGGATGACTGTGATGGGCATCCCCCTCATCACTATCTCCAAATTCACATCTCCCATGACCACTCATACGCAGGGGTTTCCATCCTCAGCTTATGGTGCATCTTCACACTCTCCTTAGGTTATACCTACGCAGGGATTCCCATCTTCTACTCACCATGTTCCCGTCCCACCTCCTTCGATTCCTACCTATGGATCCACCTATGATGGTTAGCCCACCTATGGATCCACCTTGCACACTACAGGCATGCTTGGTGGGCACTCTAGGGCCCATTCCCAAGTGTACTCCACTCCTCCATCCTACCCACACTACACTTTTTCACACTATCCATCTTCGAGTACTACCACTCCTGTTGCAACGGCCAAGAATGCCTTCACAGATAAGACACGTTTTAACGGGTCAAATTTCACCACTTGGTCTAATTTCATGCAACAAGTGCTTGAGTCCCAGGGCCTTTGGGACCTCTTCATTGGTCTAGAGCCTATTCCGAACCCTCAACTAGCTCTCCCTGATTACATCCGTCAATGGAGAGCCCACAATGCCACAGCCAATGTTGACCTAATGTAAGGATTGCTTCCTGAGTTTCACTCTCAATTGCAGCACTTCCTGCTCACGTCGAAGTGTTGAAGTAACCTTCTTGACTGTTATGCGGCTCATGATTGTACTCGACACATCAATCTTGACTTTGAGCTTCAAGAGTTCTCTATTAAGAAAGGGATGATCTGAAAGTCAAGTTGGCTAAATATAGGCGATTACTTGCCGAGTTTGCCACTATTGGCTCTCCAAAGTCAGATGACGATTAGGTTACATTCTTCTTGAATAAGTTCCTTGACAAGTACTTCAATTTCATTCAACACATCATCTCCTAACCTAGATTGCCAACCTTCTACGAGTTTGAGTGCCAATTCTTGTGTTACATGAGGTTGTATGATCAAGTCCACAAAAAATCATCATCACAGCCTTATTCAGAGCAGAGGGGGTTGGTTGCCTCTTCTTCAGGAGGGACAACCACTAATGGCAAGAACTCGCTAGATTCAAACCCAAGCCAATCAAAGGGTGACTCCTCTTCCTCAAATGAAACCAAAGAATCTAGACCTATCTGGCAACAACTCCCAAGTTTCCAGACATCATCAAGTGGGAGATCGTGAAGAAGCTTCAAGAGTTGTGGTCTATGGAGGTTCACAAAAACAAGAAAGAAAAGAGTTTGAATTTTTTCATGGATGCTCAACAACAAGATACGTGGGATGCTTGGTGCACTGACAATCTTCTGTTTGTCCAATTAGCAACCCACTCGAAGTTGGTAGACAGAGTGTTTTTCACAACATACACTGTTGAAACCCTCAGAAGCTGGCATTATTATAATGATGGCACAACAACGATCTTAAGAAGAATGAGTTTTGATACTTTCAAAACGGAATATCTCCCCCTCGATAGTGGTTTGAAAGCTGAATTCAGAGATGTTGAAAAGAAGAAAGTAGAAGAGATGTTGGCCAAAGAATCCCTTAGAGACTGAAGCCCCTCTCTAATTCTATTCTGTTGAGTACTCAACAACTTGTTGGAGCCAAGCCCTTGATAAATGACGCAATCAAGAGGCAAGCGTTAGAACGAGTCTAGAGGTACGTGAGAAGAGAGAAGGCAAGAATCAAGGTTGAGAATGAGCTCACAGCAAAAGCCTCCTTTAATGCCCTAAAAGCACTCTTTATAAAACTCCCCATGGTGACTCAAGATCCCCTTCTAGTCGAATTCATCCTGGATATATTGATGACAGGCTAGCAAATGTAAACCCATTGCCAATTTTTAAGGGAGAGTATAATGAAGACCCAAATCTTCATGTAGCAGAGTTTATGGTAGCATGTGTGGCTAACAATGCCAGAACCCCTGAGCATTGGTTAGCGATATTCCCTGCCACTTTCAAGGGTGCGGTGTTTCAGTGGTATGAGAGACAAGCAACATGAACTTTTGGCACATGGGAGGACCTAAAGTTGGCCTTCCTCACTAAATTCAAGCGTGAAGGTTTTGAAGAGCGAATGAGAGAGGAGTTCATAAACCTAAGTGAGTCTTCTGGAGAAAGAGTAGAAGCTTATGTCTCGCCAATGGAATCCATCCTGAAGAGATGGACTAACTATCATTTGGAAAAAGGCATCCAAAAAGGAGTGTTCCTTAGAGGCCTACAACTAGAAGTTCACAAGTTCGTGGAATTGAGAAGATCAGTCAATCTGCAAGCTGTAGTCGAAGGTGAAGGATTGTATGATGTAGTTGAAGCAAGGTTGTCAATGACTCTAGGAAGAGGAGTCTTACCTCCTTCCATGCCAGGAATGGTATACTCACCAAATGCAATCCCAATGTGATAGTTCCCTATCCCTATCCCCAGATGCAAACAATGCTACAGTATAATGCACCTAATCCACTGTGGTCGCCACAAATGACAGTGCCTCAAACGATGGTTCAACCACAACAACAGTGGCCTCAAACAGTTCCTCCAATGGCAACTCAACAACAGTGGAACCCTATGTTGAGATATCGAGCTCCACTTGTGATACGCCAGGGTGACCGTTGTGTATTTATGTCACCGACTTGTCAGTTGCAGACGCAGTTGGTACACCGCCCATGAATAATAGCTACATGATAGCTATCCTTATCTACTCTAGTTCGTGGCTCAGTTAGTATGCCACCTTAGTTAGTTGAGTTTGGTTTGAGACCCATATATAGGGTTCTTCTATTTCTTTGTAAGTGAGTTCTTTTAGCTTACACAACTAAGAAGAGGAAAACTATTTTCAGCCTCCACCCTTGTGTGTATTCCCCCATTGTGCAAGCAAGAAAGCTACAAGTAAGACTCCTTCCTTCTCTCCCTCAATCTTGACATGGTATCAGAGCCTTGTTCGTGGTAAGGAGCTCAAGAAAGCAAGCCAGCTCGCGGTGTTCTGGTAAGAGGAGCAGTGTTGCTTTCATTTTCTGTTTAGGGAGTAGATCTTTGCAGGTAGCACAGCCGGAAAGTGCAGGAGTGCATTGTCTCAGGTTGAGACGCCCTTCGTGACCTTGTTTTTTTGATTTGAGGCCATTTCGGGGCCTGTTTTGGAGGCGGAAGTTTTCTGCACGCACTCAGGAAAAGGCCCAATTTTATGATGTGCAGCCACTGTTCTACAGGTCGGTGAAAAGTTACTGTAGAAATTGCATCGTATGCTTATGCGCGGAGACATTGGGAGTTACAAAATCATCCATGTTGCCTGTTGATGCAAATTCGTCACTAGGAAGTGACTGTGTGGTCAAATACCACTTTCGTCAGTTTTGCAGATTTGCCTTTGTGAGGCTGAAGCTGTGTTCTTTGCAGTGACAGAATTTTTTGCAGTGTTCTGTAATGGCGTCTGATTCTCTCTCACAGATTGTCACTGAAAAGCTTGACAAGAACAACTTCCAAGCATGGAAGTTTAGAATGATGAATTTCCTTATGGGAAAAGGATATTGGGAATTTGTTGCAGGAAATGAAGAAGAACCAGTTCTTCCTGATGTTCCCAATCAACAGCAAATGCAGGCATTTAAAGCATGGCATGAGAGAGCCAGGAAAGTTATGTATTGGCTGTCTATCAGTATTTCAGACTCCATGATTGTGCATATTCAAGATGCAAGTACGCCAAAGGAGGCATGGGATACTTTGTCAAAAATGTATAGCACAAATATGCAAGCCAGGAAAATGCAGCTCAAGCAAGAGTTGCATAATGTGTAGAGAGAAAATATGACCATCAATGACTACCACATGAAGGTGAAGAAGATTGCAGATGCACTTGCTTCCATTAGGTCGCCAGTGGAAGATGATGATTTAGTTTCTATGACCTTGAATGGTCTAGGAAAGGATTATGCACAGTTTCGGACATCCATTTCAGTTCGTGAAAGATTTCCTGACTTTGAGGAGTTGATTGCTCTTCTAATTTCTGAGGAGCAGAGAAATGGTGGTGCATCTTCTTCAGGAGGAACTTCAAAAGAAGCTGTCTTCTACTCAAATGCTGGAAGAGGTAGAGGGAAAGGTAGAGGAGGCCGATTTGGAGGCCGTGGTAGAAATCAGAATATGCAGCAAACTCAAGAAAACTAGTCCTATGGAGGAGGACATGGTAACTCTAGAGGCAGGGGGAGCCAAAGAGGTCGTGGTGGATGGCAAAGAGGCCAAAATGCAAACAGTAATGTTGAATGCTACTACTGTGGTAAAATGGGTCATATGGCTAAAGACTACTATAAAAAGCAGAATGACATCATGAATGGAAAACTGCAACAAGGGAATTATGCATCTTCTAGTAGACAGGGTGATGACAGAAATGAGCACTTGTTTATGGTGCAGCATATGAACAATTCTGTGACAAGTGCAGAAGAAAGCAATGATGTATGGTATATTGACTCAGGTGCATCAAACCACATGACAGGTCATGCAGAATGGATGGAGGATGCAAGAAAAATGGAAAAACCAGGATTTGTGGAGACTGGTGATGATACTGCACATCCTATTGTGCAGATTGGAAAAATTCCTTTGTCTATGCAGGATGGGAAAAAGAAATACCTGTCCGATGTATTTCATGTCCCGAATATCACCAAGAATCTGGTTTCTGTTGGTCAAATGGTTGAGCAGGGCTTGCAGGTCAGATTTAATCCTCATGGATGCTTTGTTGAGGATATGAAAAATAAAGGTCGCTTGATAGCAAAAGGAAAGAAGAAGGGCAGAATGTTTACGTTGGATGCAGACATGTCTGAATTGAGTGCAGCAATGTTTGCACATGGGACCAGTGTAGTTGCAGATATTGATATCTGGCATAAACGCATTGGTCATGTTAATGTACAGCGACTTAAATCAATGCAGGCCCAAAATATTCTTGCAAGATTGCCTAAATTCAAGGTTGCAGAAATGCATAAGGTATGTGAAGCCTGTCAGTTTGGAAAACAGGCAAGGAAACCATTTCCTAGACATGTTCAAGAGAGTAAGAAGCCATTGGAATTAATCCACTCTGATGTGTGGACTACTAAAGCTGTATCTCTTGGAGGCTGTCATTATTTTGTCAGTTTTATTGATGACTATAGCAGAAAAGTTTGGGTGTATTTTATGAAAAAGAAAAGTGAAGTGTTTGGGCATTTCAAAACCCTTAAAGCTATGGTTTAAAAAGAAACAGGCCTGCAAATAAAATGCCTAAGGTCAGATGGAGGGAGAGAGTACCTCTTAAATGAGTTTGCAAGGTTCCTGCAGGAGCATGGCATAAAGCAACAATATTCATGCAGTCATACCCCACAACAAAATGGAATTGCAGAAAGGAAAAACAGGCATATTGGAGAGGTATCTCATGCCATGCTCAATGAAAAAGACTTGCCAGATTTTTAGTGGGCTGAAGCAGTTGCTACAGCAATCTACATAATGAACAGGACTCCCACTGCAGCAATACATGGAATGACTCCAGAGGAGAGGTATACTGGTAGGAAACCAGATATTTCTCATTTGAAAATTTTTGGTTGCATTGCCTATGTACATGTGCCAGATGAGTTGAGATCCAAGTTGGATCCAAAAGCTGAGAAGTGCATCTTTATTGGTTACTCTCTACAGCAAAAAGGGTATAGATGTTATAACCCTTCTACTCGTAAGTTTACAGTGAGTAGAGATGTTGTTTTTGATGAGATGAGTAGCTGGTATAAACCAATAAATGTGATTGATGATGTAGATGCACAAAATGGTAATGTTGCACAGAATTCACAGCAACAGTCACAAAATATTAGTGGACCTGGAGCGTCCTCCAGCAGTGGTTCACATTCTTTGCCATGGACAGGCAGATTGAGATTAGGAGAATCTTCTCAAAGCAATGCAGATAGTGGTATGCAGGTATCACGAAAAAGAAAAGAGAAGGTTGATCAGCCCATGTTTGATGTGAATGCAGGTCACTCTTATGTGGATGGTGAATCCAGTGGCTCAGAACAGAGCATTGATGATGAGTTGGGTATTCCTTCTATTGTTACACCTGGAGTAAGGAAGACCATGGATGTTTTGAGAGCACCTGGGAGTGAATCTACTTTGCGCAGGTCTACCAGAGCTAGGTATCCTGTGGATAGGCTGAAATATGATGGATTTACAGCCATTCACTATGCATATATGGTCAAAGTGATACAGGAACCAGAACCCACTTCTTTTGAGCAAGCCATGGGAAAAGAAAAATGGGAGAAAGTCATGGATGAAGAAATGGATGCCTTGGAAGCAAATGCTACATGGAAATTGGTACCTTTGCCTAAAGGTAAAAATGCAATTGGCTGTAAGTGGGTTTATAAGGTGAAGCACAATGCAGATGGTTCTGTGAATAGATACAAGGCAAGATTAGTAGTCAAGGGGTATGCACAAACATATGGCATTGACTATGAAGAAACATTCAGTCCGGTTGCAAGGATGGCAACCGTAAGAGCAGTCATTGCTATGGCTGCATCAAAGGGATGGTCTTTACATCAGATGGATGTAAAGAATGCCTTCTTGCATGGTGATTTGCAAGAAGAGGTTTATATGGAGCAGCCACCAGGTTATGTGCATGCTGTTCATCCCGAGTTTGTTTGCAGGTTGAAGAAAGCCTTGTATGGCTTGAAGCAAGCACCTAGAGCATGGTCTGACAAGATAGGACAGTATCTTGTCACTATTGGCTTTCAGATTTCCAAGGCAGATTTCTCACTTTATGTGAGAAAAACAAAGAAAGGTATTATGCTACTTGTCATTTATGTTGATGATTTGATTATGACAGGTGACAGTGATGAAGATATCCTTCATGTGAAAATGCTATTGAAGCAAAAGTTTGAGATGAAGGATTTGGGAGAGCTGCGTTATTTCTTGGGCATTGAGGTGATTAGATCACCAAGTGGGATACAACTCTTGCAGAGGCAGTATGTATTGGACATGCTGTCCAAATATGGGATGACAGGCTGTAAGCCTATTTCAGTTCCTTTGGAGCAGAATGTGAAGCGGAGCACAGATGCAGGTGAGCTTCTAGAAGACCCTACTATGTACAGACGCATAGTAGGAAGTTTGATTTATATGACTATTACCAGGCCATATTTGAGCTATGTTGTTGGATTGGTAAGTCAGTTTATGCAAGCTCCAAGGAAACCACATTTGGATGCGGCTAGACGCATACTCAGGTATGTGAAGTCCACATTGCAGTATGGACTATTTTATGAGACTGGGGTTCAGATACAGTTGCATGGATACACTGATGCTGATTGGGCTGGTAGTATTTCTGATAGACGATCTACCAGTGGATATGTGTTCTCTTTTGGGAGTGTTGCAGTCACTTGGAGCAGCAAGAAACAACCTACAGTTGCCTTGTCGAGCACAAAGGCTGAGTACAGGGGTGCAACAATGGCTGCATGTGAGGTAGCTTGGTTGCATAAGCTACTTTATTATATGCATCAGTCTACAGATGGGCCAGTTGTCATTTATTGTGACAACATGAGTAGTATACACTTGGCAAATAACCCAATCTATCATGCTAGAACAAAGCACATTGAGGTGCATTATCACTATGTGCGAGAGAGGGTTTTACTAGGTCTTATTGATCTAGTTTATGTCAGCACAGAGGATCAAGTAGCTAACATATTCACGAAGGCATTGGGCGCAGAGAAGCTGCGCAAGTTCAGAGACCTGCTTGGTGTGTAGGAATTGGGATTGAGCTCGAGGGGGAGTGTTGAGATATCGAGCTCCACTCGTGATACCCCAGGGTGACCGTTGTGTATTTATGTCACCGACTTGTCAGTTTTTGCAGACACGGTTGCTGCACCGCCCATGAATAATAGCTACATGATAGCTATCCTTATCTACTCTAGTTCGTGGCTCAGTTAGTATGCCACCTTAGTTAGTTGAGTTTGGTTTGAGACCCATATATAGGATTCTTCTATTTCTTTGTAAGTGAGTTCTTTTGGCTTACACAACTAAGAAGAGGAAAACTATTTTCAGTCTCCACCCTTGTGTGTATTCCCCCATTGTGCAAGCAAGAAAGCTACAAGTGAGACTCCTTCCTTCTCTCCCACAATCTTGACACCCTACCAACTGGAATCAATAACCCCAAGTCTCAACAGGAGCTCTGAATCAGAACCAGAAGAAAGGACCCTCTGGATCAACCCAACCAGTGTATGCAGTAATTACATAAGCTTCCCGAAACCCTACTACAAGTACTCCAAGAGGGGAAAATCTGAAGGACTACTTATCCAACTCAGTTGCAAGTATCAAGAAAGAGCTTATGGATGTGATTACAAAGTAGCTACAGATGTCGAAGGTGAATACCGCCAATATATCCACTCCTGCAGAAGCTAGGAGAGATGTGATGTGTTCCAATGCATGGTGCGGAAAGTGTCATCAAGTGGGACATTTAGCCACTGAATGTACCCAAAAACCAACCATTCCTGGAGCCTTTTGTTCCTATTGTTTGCGAAAGAACCATACAGAGGATATTTTCTCTCTAAAATAGATGCACGAATGAAGACAAAAAGATGAAAATGCAAGATTCAACTTGCTAGAATCCAAAATGAGAACACATGACATTGGACCAAAGCCTAGGGAGTTTGGCCCTAATTTTGGTCCAATGAGGTTTCCCTCTGAATGTTACTGAGGACGACAATTTGGCGGTGGTCAAAGATCAGAGTTGGAATGTTACACATGTGGAGAAAAATGTCACATCTCCCCGAATTGTCCAAACCCTAGAAGATCTATGGATTATAAGCCCTTATGCAACCAATGCAAAGGAGAAGGCCACACTGCAAAAGACTGTCCAAGTCCAGCCTCTGTCAAGGCCAATGCCACTGATAGCCAACATAAGGCACAAGAGTCTGCCTTCAATTTGCTAGAGTTGGAAGTTACTGCTATCACGCACGCCAAGAAGAAGGAACTGATTTTCCAGAAAGAGAATAATTTCTCTGCCAAGACTGTGAAGTTCAACCTGAAACAGAGGGATAGAGCAGTAAACGACATAACCTCTCAATGTTACTAAGGACGACAGTTTGGCAGTGGTCAGAGAGATTAGAGTTAGAACGTTACAGATGTGGAGAAAAAGGTCACATCTCCCCGAATTGTCCAAACCCTAGAAGGTCTGTGGATTATAAGCCCTTATGCAACCAATGTAAAGGAGAAGGCCACATTGTAAAAGATTGTCCAAGTCCAGCCTCTGTCAAGGCCAATGCCACTGATAGCCAACAGAAGGCACAAGAATTTGCCTCCAATTTGGTAGAGTTTGAAGTTACTACTATCATGCATGCCATGAAGAAGGAGATGATTCCCAAGACTGTGAAGTTCAACCTGCCAGCAGAGGGATAGAGCAGTAAAGGACATAACAGTGCAGTACAGAGCACTGTAGTGCCACAGAGAGTCACAGAGATAGTCCCAAAAACAGGACCAGAGGTCCAAGAGATAGATGATACAGAAGCACCTCCAGAAATAGAGGAAGTACCGATGCTGCCATTGCTAGAAGAAAAAGAAAATATGAAAATGGGTGTAGCCCCATTCCCCAGCAGGCTGGAGAAGCCCTTGGATCCTATCAAAGAATATGACTTGGTAAAAGACCTAGACCCTTTAAACCAAACTTAACATTTTGACAGTTTGCTGATGATGTCTCCCAGCTGCCGAAAGAAATTCAAAAGCATCTTGACAAGAAGACATGGACTAAGGATTGCTCCTTCAACAGTGACCAAGACCAATAAGGCTCTGGAGCCTATAAAGGAAGTAGATGTGGCTAATGCCTTCCTAGATCGTGGAACCCCAGAGATTAACATATGGATAGAAGGATGCTTTATTTCAGATGCATTGATTGATGGAGGCTCATCAATAAACATAATGACAGAAGTAACAATGAAGGACTTAGGATTGCAAGGAATTCAACCTACACAGTGGCTTATCAGATTGGCAGACCAAAGCAGAATTAAACCGTTGGGCATCCTCTTATACGTAAAAATAACCCTTGCAGGAAGAGACTATTGGCTGACATATTTGGTGGTCAAACCAAATTCTTATGGGACCTCATACCCTCTGTTGTTCGGAAGACCTTGGCTTTTTGAAGTGAGAGCCAGGATGGACTGGTTGAAAGGAACCCTTACCCGAGGCAGAGGACCCAACAAAGTGGTGTTGAAAATTGTATGGATCACAAAAAGGCAATGGATCCACATCCATCAAAGTCATAACTGACTCCTCCAACGAAGTAACGGATGGTACATCAGGAGACAAAGAGGCTATCAAACAGATCTTTCCTAAGAAAATAGAGGCACAGTTCCTAACAGTGGGCACTATAAGCCAACTACCAAAGGAATCAAAGTCTTTTTCCATGGGAAAGTACGCATCCTCTAAAGATGAATCCCTAAGTCCAGAAGAAATCACCACTCACACAAAAGCAAACAAAGCTCTGATATCCTTCCAGCAATCTCAACAAACAAATGAGTCATCTATTCAAAAGGAGGACATTGGTTCTAGTGGAACATTGGACGATGACACTACTCTCTTGAAAGAGTTAGACCTCTATCCAGAAGCAATCCATGGGACATTTATCCGCGAAGTGGAAGGTGAAAGGCAAGTGACATTCTTGGATACTGACGGTACTGAACGTCACCTGAAAGTGGGTCTCAATCTTCTAGAAGAAGAACTAGTGGTCTTGCGAGATCTACTAAAGAGAACTTACACGTGTTTGCTTGGTCATACAAAGACCTAAAGGGGATTGATCCCACAATATGCCAACATCATATTAACCTAGAGCATGATGCCAAACATGTAAGGCAAAGACAAAGGCGTATGAATCCTAATAATTTTGCTCTGGTGAAGGCCGAATTATTAAAACTTCTTGAAGTCGAGTTCATTTATCTCGTGGCTAATAATGAATGGGTTTCGCCCATTGTGGTTGTATCCAAGAAGAACGGAAAACTTCGAATATGTGTAGACTTTCGAAAGCTGAACTCGAAAATGAAGAATGATCATTTCCCTATCCCTTTTACAGACCAACTATTGGACACAATGGCAGGCCATGAGTTGTATTCCCTCTTGGATGGATTCAACAGATATAAACAAGTCCAAATTGCAGATGAGGACCAATCCAAAACAACCTTCACCACAGAATGGGGGACCTACGTCTATAGAGTGATGCCATTTGGACTCTGTAATGCTCATGTCTGTTGAGATAGCAAGCTCAACACTGCGGACATTGATGATGGACCGCCTGGCTAGATGAGCCCAAACGTCTACACTTAGCACGTTGGTGGTCATTATGATACTCACATGGCCACTGACTTATCACTTATTATATTTAGTTTTTTACACCTACCTACAGCTGGCAAAGATATAGTGTCAGTCGACTAGTGTAGTCGGTTATACATTGTTTGACTTAGAAGGCCACTTTCCTTTATGTTGTATCTTATCTATACTTTGTGTACATTGTATAGTGAAGGAAGAAAAAGAAAAATCAGCAAGAAAACGTTTTTTCCTCCATCTCTCTTCTTGTGTTCTTGAGTGAGCTTCCTCTTGTGTATATAGTGTGTGTTTGGCGAAGCAACTCAAGAAAGTCCCCCCACCACGTGATTCTTGACATAGTATCAGAGTCGTGCCACTGAGAGAGGTTGATTTTGAAGGCTCAAGTGAAGGAGAAGAAGCAAGATTCGAGCAAGCAAGCAACGGGTAAGAAGCTCTCCCATTCTTCCACTCTCTCTCTTGGATAATGCCTATGGAGGCATCGGAAGCAAGGTCGAGTAAAAATCTCATATTGCTGTGAGATTTGGTGTGCAAACAAATCATTATATATTCTGCAGATAGTTCCTTTAGGGCTTTCCCACAGTTATTTTGGGCATTTGAGGCCGTTTTAGGCCCCGTTTTAGAGCCGCAAGGTTGCGGACAGCAGTTTCAAGGTACATTGTGGTTTCGGTTGTATTGACCGAAAGTGGATGCATAGGTTACAGATTGTGAATCTGTAACCTTTTGAGGTGTTTCTAGGAAGAAAACATAAGGTTTATCTGCAAACAGGTTGCAGATTACATGTACTATTAAGTAATCAGTGAAAAAGGTTGCTTGGTGTATTGATGTACACATGTTGTGAAAGATTGCAGAAGACTAGCTTGTTGTATTGTATCCTTGTTTGTGATAATGGTAGAGAACAGTGGAAATCCCATTATTGAGAAGCTTGACAAGAACAACTACCCTTCATGGAAGTTTCGTGTGACAAACTTCCTCATTGGAAAGGACCTTTATGAGTTTGTTTCACGTGAAGAAAAGGAGCCAGAGCTGGGTATCCCTTCGACTGCAAATGAGTTAAAAACATGGAAAGGGTGGAATGCGAAAGACAAAAAGATGATGTATTGGCTATCTGCAGTCATTGATAATACTATGCTGGGACATATCAAGAATGCAAAAACTTCACATGCAGCTTCGAAAATTTTTGAGAGCATGTTTTCAGTAAATACAAAGGCACGAAAGATTCAACTCAAGCAAGAGTTGAATGCCTTGAAGCCAATAAAAACCAAACAAAAAAGGGAGAAAAAAAAAACGGCCTTACCTACCTATCGCACCGCGCAGCCCTCCTCACCTTGCCCTCCCTCTGCAGCGCTCTCCCTCTCCACCTCTTCTCCCTCCCGCGCGCCTCCCTCCTTCCACTCCTCCTCCTTTCACGCTTCCGCCTCCACCCTCCCATCTCGCCTCCTCCCTCTTCCCGCAACGCTCCTCCCTCCCGCGCATCTCCCTCTCCACCCCTTCTCCCTCCCGTGCACCTCCCTCCTTTCCCTCCTCCTCCTTCCACGCTTCCACCTCCACCCTCCCTCATCCCTCCTCCCTCTCCCTCCGCCGCCTTCTCTTGCGCCTCCCTCCTCCCTCTCCCTCTGCCACCTTCTCTTCCACCCTCCCTCCTCCCTCTTCCTCCATCGCCTTCTCTTCCGCCTCCACCCTCCCTCCTCCTCCCTCACCCTCCCATTCCGTCTCCTTCTCCTCCCATTCCTCCTCCTGCTCCTCCAAACCCCCCCCCAAACCTACCCCCAACTAAACCTAACCCCCCTAACCCCAGTTACGCCAACCACACCTAACCCCCCCAACCTCAGTTACCCCAACCAAACCTAACCCCCCCTAAACCCAGTTACCCCTACCCTAGCCCCCTTTCCCACCCCTCCCCAATTACCCCCTTCATCGTCCCCTTTCCCACCACCCCCACACGCAGGCCCCCTTGCTGCCTGGGTGGTCCCGTTTGTGCATATGTTTGCGCAGGTGTCGAGGTGTGCCTATGCATACGTGAGCTGCAAGCGAGTATTCACGCGCGAGGACGTAAGTTTGGTCTTATCCATGCAGTGGTGTGTGCCGTCCTCGAGCACACGCAGCTCTTCACACGAAGCCTGTGTATCTCCTCTGATTTTTCACAAACCCACGAAAAATACCTAAAAATACCTAAAAATGCTTTAAAACATCAAAATTTTTATAAAAAGTAAATGTAAAAAATTTACTAAAATTTTTCTTATTAAATTGGGTAATTTTATGGTTTATCTTTCTAATTATAATATAGAGGATTAATTGTAGCAAATTAAAAATATTTAAGATCCTTTTTAAAACTCACTAAAAATTGAGAAAATTTAATTAAAAATCTCTAAAAATCAAAATTAAATTCAAAAAAATCACAAAAAAAATCATCAATGCATTTGATTGCTTTTGGAATATTTTATAAGCTGAAAAAGCCTTGGCACATGATTAGCCTATTATTTTCAAACCCAAATGATAAACTTTTAATCTACATTCATGAAAAATTCATTTTAAATTCCAAAAATAGGCTACAAAAAAAATTTTAAAATAAAAATCCATTGTTGAAGCCTAAGGTTTTCATTCTCATTTAGGTTTGATTGATACCTTAATAAATGAAATATTTAAAAAAATAAAAACAAACAAAAAAGAAAAAAATACGCCTAAATTACAATTTAAAAAATAGTAATAATATCACCCAAACACTAATCAATATTACCTAAACCAAATGTGATTTAAAAATGAACCGTCGTTTTCTTATTAAGATTTACAATATAATAAAATTTCAACCATTATTAATAATTTATTAAAACAAACACTTCATTAAAATAATTCCCCTCACTACACTTTTTTCCCTTTTTAATAAACACACTTCGTGGGATGGACACGTGCAATCCTTTAAGCTGACATTGTTTATCAAAGTTCTGATTATGTCATGATTAGATTATTGAGGTATTATGGTTTGATTGTATGATATGATTACGAGTGCGGTCTATAGTTTTCTTTTCTGCTTGATACGGGTCTCGGGTGCATGTTTGTAAACTTTCGGTAGCATATGTGTAGGGGTCATACCAAATTTTTTCTAGGATGTGGGTTGTTTGGGGTGGTCAATTGGTTAGCTACACCTATGTGTGCTTATTTTAATCGATTTATTTTTATGGCTATTCTATTGTTTTGCGGGCATTCACTGTGATTGTCTATGTTTTCGGTGTGTGTGTGTGTGTGTGTATATATTCCATCTGAATGGCGCCTCAAGCTCCTCCTCCTGTTCAGTATGTCCCATTGATCAGTAGGGATTATTCTTTCCTACTGACTTTTGAGCCTATTATAAAAGCTGGTCTTGCAACTTTTGTGGCTACTTCACTCCCTCTGATTCTAGACGATCTAGCCCTTTGTGATGAGTTTCTTGCGTCATACAGTAAGAAATCAGGCTTGGTGCGTGGTATTTCCATGGTCCTGACACCTAGAGGGTTAGGGAAGGCTTTGTCTCTTCCTTACAAAGGAGAACCTTTTGTTACAGCCACACAGTTACTCTCAAATGATGAGATTCTCAGGCTGTTACAGAAGCAGACTAAAGAGGTCCTCGATGTGTCAAGAAAGTGATTAACACTTCAAGAGTGTCTTTCTCAATGATCTCATTGATCCTCTCTGGAAGCTAGTCTGCCAATTTCTCCAGGACAAATGCATGCTTGCCAAGACGCCATCTCACTATTTGTCCAAGGAGCTCTTCACAGCTTCCAGGATGGTTTTAAAAGGGGTTGCCATTGATTGGATTACTTATCTTCTTACGAAGATGCACCAATATTTTGTCAAAGTGACTAGAGGAAATGTTACCAACGTAACCTATGGTTCATATTTATATGCTTTCTTGACATATTCGAGCCTTAAGAAGGGTGTGCTACCTCCTTCTCCATCTGATCCAGCCCTTCCCCCTCCACCTTCAGAAGATTCAGAACCCATTGACATAGAGGATATTGATTCCCCTCCTCCATTGGTCATTCAATGGAAGCGCTTGAAGCGTGTAGCAGAGAAAATTCCACCAGTCATTCCTTCAGTGTCAGTTCCTGCCACCTCTGGAAGTGACCTCCCTGCCTACCTCACATGCAACAACTTACTCAGGGCACATCGAGAAGGTTCTTTGGAAATATCAGTTCCTTCACTAAACATTTTAGTGTCAAGGGATGCCATTCCTTTCCTTTGTAACAACATCTAGAGTTCTATTGAACTCTCAATGACAGCTTGTGTTCAACAATTATATGCTTCTTTCTATGAAGAATTGATACAATCCAAAGACCAGATGCATAAGGCAATCACAGAGTTAGCATTTGCTAAAGGAACTCTTGCTGATCTGTTTAAGCAGATGGACCAGCAGTCACAAATGATTGAGACCCAGAGAGAAGAAATATCTTCTTTGAAACTCAGTTAGCAGAAGCTCAGTCAGAGGTCACTAGAGTTTTGGAAGAGAAAGAGAAAATGTCCAAAGAAGCTCAAGAGTTTAAGACTCTTTTGAATACGAAACTGTCAGCTTTGTAGACTCCTCACAATACAGTGGAATCCCAAGCTTCTCAGATTGAACAGTTGAAGGACCAACTGGCACAATCACGGTCCATTCCTCCAAGCCCTACTGTCCCCATGATTCCTTCTATATCTCAACAAGACTTGGCAGTTCTCCAGAGACAGGCCACATTATGTCCGTTGTTTCAAGATAAAGTGAAAAGATTGAAGTCTAGGATGGATTTATTATGGTCTACATTTGAGCAATTTCAGGAGTATGTTCCTCCTGACCATTCCTTTTTTGTCCACTATCAGCTGCTGCAGAAGTTGGCTTCTATATTAAGCTCTCAACAATGGATCTCCCTCTTCCAGAGGATGGTTGGAGTGGGGCTTGGTCTTTTGATTTGCTAACAAAAGTTTTTTGTATGGCCTTTGAAGATTCTGTGACGATAGATACCATGTTGCTGTCTTATATGTATCTACAAGGTGATCTGTTAATTTCAGATGATGTAGATCTGGCTTGGTATGTTGGGGATGTGGTCTTACAAGCTGTCTTATATGTCAACCATTTGGAGTTGAGGATAGATGATATGTTCCAGTGCTATTCTTCTAAAGTGGCTACTTGCCCTGACACTTTATGGCATTCAATGATTGATTCTGTAGTCCTGAACCAACACCAGAATACAGCTTCTACTTATGTGCAAAGCACTAACCAACTGAGGGTGGATCTCCTAGCTTATCTTTTCAAGAACCATCCATTTGATTCATCATTCTTTGATGCCTACCATCGATGATCTGTTTTAGGTCCCTCTATTCCTAGCTTATTGTATTATAAACAAATGGCCCATCCCTATGATGCTTATTTTTCCCTTTATCAATCCAACTCAGTAGATATCTTACCTCTCCTTTTCCAACCTCAGGGTTTTCCTCAAATTCCAATCTTTACCTATTGTTCCTTCATTGAAGATCGATTATTTTCCCCTTCTCCGCCATGTCCTTCCCCATTTATCCATATACCTTCTACTTTTCCTGCTTATCAATTGACACCTTTCCTAACTAATTCGCTTAAATTTTCAGCCTCCTTCTTTATCTTATTCCTCATTTTATGATTTTGCCTACCCATCTCTTCATCCTCTTTTACTCATTCCTATTCCATCTCCTGCCACTTCTATTTCTCAACCCCCTCAAGTGGTTAGTGGGTATGAAGGATTTGATCAGTAGATTCCGAGAAGAAGAGGATGGAGCTCAACTAATTCTCTCACAGGACCACAGATTAATTGGCCATTAATTCCAGGGGACTGGACAACTGCTAGTCAGGCATACCAAAATTACCTTCATTTTTCTCAACAATATTCACAATCTCGATACTTCAATGAGATTGATAGCCCATTTTGCTTGGTACCTAGCATATATGTATAGGCATTCCCATAACGATCAAAAGGCCATTCCAAAGCTTTGTATGAATGTCAATGTGAACATTGATTCCCAACAGTTGGATGTCCTATATTTTCATGCCCTTTGTCTACCTAGCAGATACCTTTTTTTGCTAGAACGGATGTGCTACCTTCAATTCTTTCAGAATCCTCCAAAATCTTTTGTAGATGTCTTTAGCCCTAGATCGCTTTTGTAATCATCAAGCTTTTAAGAGGGATCATCTTCACTGATACCCCTGAATGTATCTTCAGTGCTTCTTAATGAGACATCTTTTGGAGGTGCCATTCAGATGGTTGTGTTTGTGTTTGTGCTATAATAATTATTATGTGATGAGTTCGTGCTGGTTGAATAATTTGTTTGAGAGCTCTCTTTTCAACTATTGATAGTGATGGTGGATGGCAAGCCTACGATGCGAAGCTGAAGAACCTCTTATATCCTTTACAAATTTGTTATGACTTTCTATTGTTTATTAAATGTGTTAATGAATAACGAAGTTTTCCTGTAGTAGTATTCTTTTCTAGATACAGGTGATAAGTTGGGGTCGTGGTGGACTGATTGTTGAAGATACTACAGAAGATCAAATTCAACTCTTTACTGAACTTACATTCTTCTTTTCCTTAGGTCGCGAGGATGCTTCCTTTCTAAGTGTGGGGATATGTTGAGAGTGGGAAAAGACTGAATTTTTGACTGATTTTTTGTTGTTTTTTAGGTCTGAATGGTTGATTTTTTATGGATTTTGAGTGATTTACGGTTGTTAATGGGAGTGTTTGAGAGTGTTTTAGATGATATTGATTATGTTTTGGAAGTTCATGATGATTCTTAGTGGAAATATGAGGCTCTGTGATGTTTTAATAGGTTCTGTTGAGGTTCTGATTGGTTCTGATACCTTCTGTACATCTTCTGTTTTGTTCTAATTTTCTTCTGTATGAAGCATGGATTGATGATTGATGAAGGTTGAAATCTTTTGAAAGCTTATTGAATAGTTTTTTATAGTTTGGAATGGTTTTAGTATGAGTTAGGAGGATCTTTTGTTCTCTGATGACCTTTTGTAACCCTCTATAAACCTCCTTAGAGCCTCTATCTCTGCTCTGTTGCTGCTCTGTTGTTGTTCTGTTCTGTTCTGTAGATCTTCTGTAAGTGTTTTGTAGAATGTATGTGTGACTTTGGAAAATTTTATTAACTTTTGGAAAGGATGAATCTAAGTTCAAAAGAGCTAAAACAAATGGAAGAAGCAGCTCTGCTGAAGACTGAAGAGAAGACTCAAGTGACAGTGATAGTAGTGAGTTATGAAGAGACATTGTAGTGGCTCTAGTGCCCTTTCATACCTCCCATACTTCTTGGGAGGTGCATCGACGACCTAAGAGGGATTATTAAGTTCCATTATTGACTATTTTAGTAAAGGGATTATGTATTATAGAGAGAGAGAGAGAGAGAGAGAGAGAGAGAGAGCCAGAGATAGCCAATTCTATCAAAACAATGTATCTTTCTATGAGAGATTGAGAGAGAAAACTATGAATACATTGAAGATGAATACTATGTGATTGATTTCCATTCAAAATGGTGTATTCTTTTATGTTCCTTGTTCTATTGATGGATTTTATGAAGATGTTGAAGATTATGGCTGATTCTATCAAATCCGTGGGAGATATCTACTATGATGCTGCGTGAAGAATTGCTATTTTCTTTGTTTTGATTATCAAAAGAATGAAATAAAAGTTTGTTGATGTTACAATACAGATTTTCTTGTAGTAGAATCCCCCTTTCCTTGGTGTCTCTCTTGGGGCTTTATTAACTAAACGGCCTTTTGAAAAAGATTCTTCTTCTCAACATCCTTATTTATCATCCAACACTTGTACTCAAACCTACTTTCACTTCTCTTGCTTTCTTTGTGTCTCACCCATCTTCCATCTTGTTGCCATGATGACCTTCCAACTCACCATTGAGGAGGTTTTCCGTCCAAGATCTGAGACCCTTGCAAACTCCCGACTCATTCCAACTCACCAAGCGACTCCAACAAAAAGACATCACTCTTCAAGAACATCACCAAAGGCTGGAGGCATGCAAGTAGCTAGCCTTTGCTGATGATGTCAAAAGCAAAGCCCAATAGTTGGAGAGGGATAATTTTTTTCTCCAATCACATGCAATTAGAGTAGAGAACCCAAATGGTGCAACCCCACTTTACTTAGAGATATCAAAGAACTCGAACACAATTATGAAATGGATTGGCTCGACCAATGCGAAAAGCTCAAATGAGAACTCATGGCCCCCATGACCAACTCTTGCTCCAAGCTCCCACCTTTGCCTGACAAATCAAATGAGCCAGACTCCAGTGCAAGTCCACTCCCCTTGCCCATCAATTCATCATAACTCCACCACAGTAAGGTGAAAACATCTCTCCCAATAGTAATAGTAGTCAAATGCCCCCTGCCCACCACTGATAAATGCAAGAAAATCACCCCAGAGAAGTCCATCAGTACCATGAGTGTGGAGGATACATCTCTACAACCCCCATCTTTGGACTTCTTCAACTTCTCTACCAACACCAATTCCACTGATTTGAAGTAGTAGATCATGATGGAGCACCACCACGCATTAGAGAAGCTGAATGTCAAAGCAAAGGGAGAGGGTCCAAGTACTACAATAGGTGATGCTAGACCTTAATTAGGACTGGAAGGCAAAATATAATCTTCTTTGGCAATACATTCTAGAGGAATAGCATTAGACTACCCATGATATGAAGAAGATTAGCATTCCCCATCATTTGAGTGAAGATTTAATAGACCCATGCCGTACACCAAAGCACCATCAAAGTGCTGCTGCTGGTGCTACCTCCATCCACCAAAGGCTAGAGTAAAGAAGGAACTACACCTAGATCAAGGAGAAGAATCCCTAAATCCTCATGATCCAAGCAAGAATCGAGAAGAAGGAGATCCTAACCATAATGATCCACTCTTTGAAGACCCATCCATGCCCAACTCCGATATCATGAAGTTAGCTAGCATTAACCAACTTTGAGCCTATTGCTTGACCAAGTTCAAAGCCCTCTCTCTCGAGTGATGGCATTTCATCCATGCCCTCCTAAGCATTGAATCTAAGCATAAACTCAAAGTGAAGGAGTCTAAGTCTGCCTCATCTGGATTACATTCTAGTGTGGGTAGTATCACCAACAAATCTAGCTTGAAGCCATCTACCTGGAGAAGCTTACAGCTAAACTCATCTTTCACAACATCCTGCAGCCTCCCCTTTGGACGCACATGGACCTTTCACTACAGCAGCACCACCTCCAATATACCACACTCCCCTTGCTTTGACATCAACCTCCCAGATCGATAGTACCCGACCTCTACTTCCACCAAACCCAATCTAGTAGGACGATGTGCCTGATATAGAGAATGAAGGTGATATCAATGAGTAATTTTGTGGGTTGGAATCCACTATGCATGCCAATGTTAAACGTGGTGGTAGTTATTGGCCTTTAAAGTTAGGACTCCAGTGGTGCATTAATGAGTTGATGGGTACATGAGCAATAAAGATCTTAACCCCAATGAAAAGAATTTTAAAAAGATCCAGGGCAAAGCAAAGAAAGATGGCCCTGACTGAAGAAATAGAAGGAAAAATACCAAAAGCACAAGGGCAACCTTAAAAGCTCAGGGCAAGCACAAAAGAGTAAATGCACATTTTAAATACAAAGGCATACCCTAAAGTTTTATAAGAAAGCACTAGGCTCCCTCCTCTACAATTTGTAAATGCAAACAGCCATGGGTGAAGGCAGAATGTAAATAGGAAGGGAATAGGAAAAGAGGACATAAGCTAAAATGGTCGATCATGTAAAAAAGGGGATGGGTACCCAAAGGGAATTAGGGCTTATATAAAAGGCAAAAAGTGAATGAACAAGCTCGTTCTTATGTGTGGCCAAACTAGCTCTCCTCTTCTTCTTCTCCTTCTTGTTCTTGTTCTTGCTTTAGCTTTTGCTTTAGACAGGGAGAGTGAAGGAGTGAGGGAGTGTGTGTGAGGGTGAGGGTGAGGGTGAGGGTGAGGGAGAGAGAGAGAGCTACATGGTCGGAAACCATTTCTGCTTGGTGATCTTCACCACCGCACATTTAAGCCCCGCAAGTAAGCTCTGAGTGTGCCTTCATGTTGGATGATTGCTCCCAACATAATATTTGAGATATTCATCAAGGTACGTGTGAGATTTGATACAATTTTGACCATTCAGGAACTTTTGGTGCCGCGCTCAAACAGTGTCATAGTCGTCTAAGTCCTGCTACCACTCAAACAATCCAAGTCCCTAGTCTGCTCAAATGAACCATACCAATCTAAGTCATAGGCTCAAACTCAGACAAGACACTCGGCCTTGGATGGCCAAAATTTAAACTTTGAAAATATTCCACTCAAACGTGTAAACATTCAGTCTTAGACGCGGTCTCATACGATCGAGCGCCCATTCACTTGACCTCTCGGACTCAAATGGTCCAAGTCAGACACTCTAACACTATCACCCAAACAAACTGTGCAAAATCCAAATTCTAGTAAGTTGGACCCACCCCAAGGAAGACAAAACCTAAGCCTAAGCTAGACGACACCCTCGTAGGCCTCTAGACATGTAGAATGGCTCATAGGGCCCTCAAACTCATGAATCACAACCTAACGGTCTAGAAAATTACTACGGTCACTGACCCTTATCCGCATGTCCCGATAGAGACCCAAACTAACTGACCGAACCTGCTCCCCCTTAGACCACACATCTAGAATGTCGTAGAGACCAAAACAAACCAGTTAAAGCAATTGTCACCCACACAAAAGGATCAAGAAAAGTGTGCTACACAATATTGTTTTTGTTGAATTCGCACACTGCATCAATTAAACATTTGACATGCACCAAAAAAGATGAAAGCCTGATTTTTCATAGCACACTTTGAGGGCCATCCTACTAGCATCTGAGTGCCCATAGCATTGAGGATTGTTTTAAATAATAATAAATTCATGCAAGATGAGATAAGTTGAACAAACCCACTAGTAGGAGGAGACCCCCAGACATCGAAGAGTGGCCAAGGGCACCAATCACCGAATATTAGGAGACTTGAATTGTCGAGCCTCTTGGGAAGCAATAGACTAGCATGATTAGGGATTCAAATCTATCCAACTTGAATAATTTGATTAACACCCTAATTGCTCAAGAAACACACAACATGTTAGGAGCCAACACCAACCCTGAAAATGATGAGCTTGACTTGGGAAAATTCCCAATCAACATCTAGCAAATGAACCTAGTATGACTTGCAAACCAAAATGGAGCTTCATGGTATACCAGCCACCACCGAGGAAATCATAGCCGAGAACTTGAGGAAGAGTGGGAGTTGGCAAGGAAAGAGCTACAAGGTATAGCTACCTACAACTAAGAGGTAGCAAACTCAAAAGTTGAGGCAAGATGGCATAGAAATGTGTGAATTCTAATCCGTCTTAGCACTCGCCAGCAACCGAAATACGATAGGACCAAACATGAGAGGGAGAGAGCACTAGACGTGGATCTTATGCTAAGCAAGCTACTCACAAAGCAACTCTTGGACAACATGGTTGCAGAGCAAAGTGGAGCAACCCTGGTAACTTTGTTGCTAGCCACAAGACTAGGAATTACCCCAAATTCGAAAAACAAGTCCAAGATACCTATGGTTGCTAAGCAACTTGACAAGTATCAGCCCAACAATGATCCATATAGCTTTGTGGAGCAGTTTGAGGAAGTATGTGAGGCGAATGGCCGCACGAACCTTGTTTAACATGCGCAAGATTTTGAACTTTGCCTAAGAGATAAAGAACGGATGTGGTATAGTAGTCTAGACAATGCTGAATACAATAACTTCAATAACCTCAAGAGACTCTTTATCAAGAGATTCTCTAAGGTGGGATACTTTGACAACCTCATTGTTAGGTTGATGAATGTTAGTCAAAAGGACAAGGAGGATATCCAGGACTACGTCACCTATGTGTAGACTCACTTTAAGAGAATCCTAGTTACAAAGTGACCTAGTGAATGTGTAGTCTCCACCATATTCTTAAGCAGAATCTAAAGTGAAGCGATTTACAAGGCTTTGGTAAGCAACTCAAACAACCTGCAAAAGGATGTGCTAGCTAAGATCTTCAAAGAAGCCATACTAGTGGATGACCTGCTCAAGAAGAGAAGCTCGAGACCTACAAATCGAGACATCACTACTTCTAGAACCTCAGAAAGAGCTACAATCATTTAGTGAAAGATCTCGCTAGAGAACCTAAGACAAGGAAAATAGTGTTGACCAAAGCTAGGAGTTGGCAAACATGAATCTAGAGTTGGCTAGGCTTCAAGAGATGATGAGAAGTCTTGCATGACCTCACATGCAATGCGTGCATTGTAGAAGGAACCACCTTTTAATCGAGTGCATGGATCCTAGATCTAGACTGTGTGTCAACTACGGTAAGTTTGGCCATGATGTAATGCATTGTCAATTACCGAGGCAATTCCTATACTCACAACCATACAAGTAGCCTTACTACCCAGAGAATAGACCACCACATTTTTGAAGGGGAGCTCCACTAGCTCTCCCAATACCCAATGATTCAAGGATAGCTATCCATACGATGGATATCGAGCCCACAGGGATACCTAGACCACTCGGACCCATTGTGACCCATCCATCGAATGATGATCCAATACATTACATAGAGGAGCCGAATGAGGATCAAGCATACATGAATGCTTGTCTCGTACAATGAAGAGGACAATCCCATCTTAATGGATTTCAGATTAGTGTCGGTGATAGCATTGGGCAGGGAAAGAGGTAGAGGTCTAAGAGGATAGAACCAAGAACCTAGTTGGACTTGCAGTCACCTAGAGCACATCTCATCTCATTGCCCCAAAAGGGAGCAAGACAATGGAGACAAGGCCGAGACCCAAGATGCCCTAAGTGTGGGATCACACACTTCTACGTCGAGTACCCTAGGCAGAAACCTTCTAATAGTTTGACTATCAAGCCATTTGTACCATTGGGGTTGTTCAGAGTTGAGACACTTGATGCCAAAGCCACGCAAATTCCACTAAATGTCATGACCTAAGCTAAGGCAAAGAAGGCCCATATTTCATTACTTGGACCTAGCAACCTTGTCGCAACTTCAATGGAGAAGAAAAGCCATAGAAGAAAGAGAAAGAGGGTTGAGACAAAGATTACACTTAAGATAGATAGTACCACCATGTTAACAAAGGGAAAGAAGTCACGAACGCATAACTAGAGACATTTGCTCCTAAGACATCAAAAAAGGGACATGCCAAGGTTGGAGAATATCCCGATCTGAGGCACCAATTAAAAGTGGTTCATAAGATCAAGGAATGGGTGAGAGAAGTGCAAGCACACCTAAAGGATGCGGAACCCATTATCAAAGATGAGATCAATAAGCTCTCTAGTGTGGGCACACCAGTCTCTCCTACTCAGTTAAAATCAAGAGATGCATCCGCAGGGATCATGGACACAGGAGCACGAGTCAATGTACTCGACCATGCACTCCTGCAGGCTTGAGGTAACCCACCAGTCGAGATCGCAAGGTTTAATGTCATACTGGCCAACAAAATGAAAGTTAGGCCATTTGGGGTACTAAAAGAGTAGCCCTTGAAAATAGGGGAAGTCCAATTCTCAGTGAACTTCATAGTCATGAAGGAAATGGACTACGACATCCAACCTTGGATGCAAAATGCACGAGTGATCATGGAAGATTGGGGCAACAATCTCATATTCTTGGGCAACAAATCGGAGGCTAAAAGAGTCAAGATAGATACCTAGAAGACCATGCTAGTCGACCTAGATGCCATCTTCGCTATCTTGAAAGGAGACTCACATGTTAGGAATTCTTACGGTCCACTAATGAAGTATATCACTTGCCCCAAGGATGAGCAAGATTAGATGCATGTGCTAGCCACCATTGACTTTCCATTCTCACATGACTAAGAGGATTATAAGCAGGCCCTAAGGTTAGCCACTAGTGTGTCCCATAAAGCCACACTATCTTAGCTAAAGGGTAAGACCCCACCATTAGTATCACTTTTCATGATGGCTAGGAGCTCTAGCAGACAACCAACACATGTTCCTTTCCACATTCCGTCTAACAAACTCAAGCTCTAGGGGTGTGGTGGGAGCTTACACTCAACCGCCAAGACCCACGGACCGCTTATTGCTTCAAGCGTTTCAAGCGAGCTCTAATGGCTATCTCTCACCTAGTCGATGCGCTGTCAATCCTATGAGTGTAGGGCTTACCTTGATGCCGATACGAGTTGCCTCCTCTCTCGCACACCCCGGTAGCTCCACGATCCTAGATGTGAGCTCAAGCATCCTCAAGCCTCCTCCATCCCCAACCTCCATCCTCCATAGCCGCATGCACGAGAAAAGAGAAGAGAAGAGGAGATGGTGAAGAGCTTCACCCTCTTGATCTCTCACTCTCACACACTCACTCCCTCACACTCTCACACTCCCTCTCTCAAAAGCACACACAAGCAAGAAGATGAGGAGAAGAGAAGAAGAAGAAGAGAGCTCTTGTTAGCCACACACCAAAGAATAAGCTCTCATTCACTTTTTGAACTTTATATATACAAATCCTAAAATCCCATGGGCACCCATCCCTTTTTTACATGACCGGCCTTTGTGGCAGTGTCCTTTTTCCATTTCTCTCTTCTAGCCTTACGCCTCTAGCCTACACCCGTCTAATATTTTACAATTGGCACAAGAGGGAGCCTGGCGCTCTTTTACAAGAGTTTTCCAAGTTTTTTGAGGCGCCTTTTATTTAAAATTACACTTTTTGCCCCGGCTTAGCTTTGGAGGTCACCTGCGTGTCTTTGCTCTTTTTCCATGTTTTTTTTTGCTTTTTCCTTCCTTTTTCTGCCATCTCGACTTGGGGTGAACATTACCCCCTCCTAGACGAGTGCCAGTCCCATGGCACTTCTGTCTTGTTGTAGGTTGGTAGGCAATTGGCCAAGTGGTATAAAGGTGAGGGCCACTTGGAGACTCAGGTACTTGTGGAAGCTGTGAAATGATTTTTGTCAGAGAAGCCAAATGGGTATTGCGTGGTTGACGGGGGCCTTCGAAGTTGGTGGTTTGTTGCTTTTTGTGATGCCTGAAAGGAGAAGGTGCGATGCTGTTCCTAAGGGGAGTGCCTACCTCATTGTGTTAGTGCATTGTGCTCGTGTTAGTGGAATGGGAAGGTGGGTCTAACCACAGGCAAGCCTGGGTGATGTCCCACACTTGAGGACTCCATTTGTGCCAAGGGAGCTGCGGTGCAAGTGGCTTAGGGTGACAGGTCTAACCATAGGCTAGTGTTACCTCCCTAGGTATGTCCTGCCCTTGATATGCCCTAAGTGTGAAGTGGGAGATCAAAAGGGCTAGGGAGTTAGGAGTGGATAGGAGTGGAGCCAGCCGATCGAAGCCACCGGGCACGTCTAGCTTGAGAACCCTAGGTGTAGTGATCGTGCTTTATGTGGTGCTAAGTGCTTCTGCAAGTGGGCTATGTTGTCCAATCCTCAATGGAGAGTGTTTTTCATGATTCTCCTTTCATGCTTTTTTTTAAAAATAAGTTACAATAGTGGAATGACAGCCAAGGCCTAATTCTCTTCATCTGAATGAGGAGGAGAAGGGGGTCGGATGGATTTGCTCAAAAATTGGTAGCTTTGCATGTATCCTTTCATGTTCATGCAGACGTGGAGAGAGGTGGTGGAGAGGAAAGGGTGATTGCATCTAGTAAACTGGCTGTCATTCATGTCTTCTAGGAGGGCTAGGCAAAAAGAGGGGAGGAGACTAGCCCTCATCATAAGACAAGCCATGGCACAGCTATCAATGGCGTTAGGGTCAAAGAAGAGGGGAGGCAGGCCGTGCTCTTGTGGAGTCGGGTCCTGCTTAAGTAATAGCTTAAGTAATCTAAGGTAGTTACATATAGTTACAAAAGCTGGGTCGGGGCATGAAGAGAAATCTGCGAGGAAGCGCGTCATAGATTCATCTAGGCTTTTTGAGTTAAAGTAAATCGTTTAGGGAGGTCCTGCGGTTTTCATTGTTCTTCCATTTGTATATCCCTGGGTTGTTTTGCCTTTTTCTGCCTTAATCGTCTACGCCTCAGGTGGACGGGTAGGTCCCCCTTGGTGTGTCTTGGCCCTCGGTAGCCTAGGGATTTCTGGATCACTATCCGAACTAACCTCCGACTTAAAGTCGAACTCCTTGTCCTCGCTAGAAGAGGTGGTCTCCCCTAGTGGACGCAGTTCGGACGGCAACCTTGTCCTAAGCACTGTTGTCATTCCTGGTTGGGCTAGGCCTGCTTGCTCAAGGTCTATGGCTCCTACGTGTTCCAATCAGGCACGATCACATTTCATGCGCATGACTCCTCGCCCTATCCTGAAGATACTCCTTTTCTGTGGCTTGGGGTCTGCTCGTATTTGCTCTATTTCTTATTCTTCAATGTCATATTCCACGGTATCTACCTCACCCTCACTTTCGTCATTGAAGGATTAGCAGTCTTCGTATTCGTTGTTAGAATCCTCTCGTCAAACTACTCGTCCTCTCCTAGGGCTTGGTATATCTCTTGTCATTGGTTAGAAACTAAGGCCCAGTTATACATGAGGTTTAAGTCATGCACTCTGGTCCATTGCCACTTGGATTCATCTAAGAGATCTTGGAGTGGTTTGAAGTTTGCAGCTGGATTGCCAGCTAGCTTGTCTGTTAAGTATTCCAATATCTCCTGGAGTTCCCTTTTGTTGGTTGGGACTTGGAAGTTGATAGGCTTAGGTTTCCCACGAAGGGTTCCTGCCATCATGCAGACTGGTACGGAGGGTGTGTCATTAGACTTGCCGATTGTTTTGATGGCTTGCTCATACGCCTCATGATCTGAGAACGGCAGGTCGATTGTAGCAAGGACGTGCATCCAATCTCGCTCATCCTCTGGGCATGGGATATACTTGGTCAAGGGCCCATAGGACTTTCTGACCTGGATATTACCCTTGAGCATAGCAGAGATGGCATCTAAGTCGACTAGTGAGGTATTCCAAGTGTCCATCTCTATTCTCACAGCATCTGTTCTATTGCCAAGGAAGATCAAGCCGTTACCCCAATCTTTGATGACTCTAGCATTGCGCATCCAGGGTCGGCCTAATAGGATATCGTAGTCACCTCCCTTCATGACTATAAAGTCCACAGAGAATTGGACACCTGCGATCTTCACTGGCCAATTATTAAGCACCCCGAATGGCTTGACTCTCATACCGTTTGCCAATGTGACATTAAACCTAGTAGTTTCGACAGGCGGGTTTCCCCAAGTCTGAAGCACCACGTGGCTAAGCACACTAACCCCAGCTCTCATGTCCACGATTCCCTTTCTCATTGTATCACCTAGGCCTAGAATCGATAAGACCACATGCATCTCGGAACCTTCCCAGAAGGCATTGACGTGTAAGGATTTAGGCATAGAGGGGAGCGTCAAACTCGGTATTTACGTCTCTGCATCATGGTCATGAGGGTTGGCCGTGACCTACTCTCGTAACCCTTCAACCCACTGCTTAAGATCTTGCCATAGGGTGGGATGCTGCCTAAGTAGATCTCCTAGGCTAAGTGTTACAGGGGTAGTCACCAATGTGGTCAAGAGATCGTTGGGTGCTCGTCTTTCTCCTAACCTGGATTGTCCTGACCAATGGCTGTGTGACTAATCTGCGGCCCTATAGCATCAAGGCTTGGCCTTAGCGGCACTGCTTGTGGTGCAGTTGCTTCTCCCAACTTTGATTGAGGAGGTGAGATTGGCATGCTTATGCTGGAGAGATCATCGATCTCGTCCTCTATGATGGGCTCAGTGTCTTTTAGATGCTCTTGAGCCTCCTTCACCCATTCCTTCACTTTTTCTATGGCCTCCAACTGTCGCTTTGGATGCAGGTACTCCCCTACCTTAGCACTTCCCTTTTCGGCTGTCTTAGGGGCTGAAGTCTCTGCCTCTACGTCAGAGACCTTCTTTCCAGTAGGCAGAGTTATAGCACTCTCTATTTTTAGTGCAATTTTAGCTTCCGACCTCTTCTTCTTCCGCCTGCAACTTTTCTTCCCTATCGAAGCTATGTCAAGGTTGCTAGGTCCTGGCAATGATATGCCGGCCTGCTTTATCTGGGCATGGGTCATGACCCGCAATGGGATAGGTGTAGCCTCCCCATCGAGGTTCTTGACACTAAACAGCCCCAATGGGACAAATGGTACATTGGCTGAGCTAGAAGACGGCTTTCGCTTTGGGCAATCGATGAAGAGATGAGTGATTCCACACTCAGCACACCTTTGGTTTTTCCTGCTCCCTTTAAGGGCAGCGTGATGAGACATGACCTGGGTGACCACAAGTCCAACAGGTGATTGGATCCTGCGTATGCTCTCCTAAGCCTCTACCTCGTCCTCTTCCTAACACCATCACCGGCACAAGGTGATAATCCATGAGGACAGCATTACCCTCATCATCATGCGAGACGTAAGGGCATATGTAAGTTTCTTCCTCATTTGGTTCTTCCACATAGTGGACTGGAGCATCGCCTGGTGGATGGGTCACGTAAGGACCAAGTGGTCTGGGTATGCCAGTAGGGTTTATGTCCATCCTAGGAACATTTGGCTTAATGTCGTTAGGTGCAGGAAGGGCCAATGGGGCTCCCCTTTCGAAGAATGCATGCAGCCTGTTCGCTAGGTAAGGCTGGCCGTAGGGTTGTGAGTACAGAAGTCTTCTTGGTAATCTACAATGCGCGACGTCATGATCAAACCTACCGTAGTTAGCACAAGGTCTTGACACTCGGCTGGCAAGTGGTTTTCGGCACAGTACATGCATTGGACGTGTGGGCACGTTGGTCGTCTCAACATGACTTGCAACTTAGCTAACTCCATCTTTACATCAGCCAAGTCTTGGTTCGTCTCGGTGGCCTTTCCCTTATCTTGGAATGATGGAACTGATCACTCACTAGAGGCTGACGCTCTCTCTGAGCTTCGCGAGTTGGTCTCTTCTAGGTTCGAGCTCCTGGAGCTCCGCTCTTTCAGCTGATCATCGACTTTGATGGCTTCCTCAAACACTCTAGCTAGCGTGTCTCGTTGCAAGCTCGAATTGCCTGCCAAAGCCTTATATAACTCCTCGTCTCGAATTTTGCTGATGAATACAATCGAAACTACTCTCTCAGTCAGTCGCTCGCACATAGGGATTCTCTTGAAGAGACTCCTCACATGGGTTATGTAATCACGAATGTCCTCCTCTTTCTACTTGATGTTCATCAAGTGTACTAGCAAATTATCAAAGTATCCAAGCTCAGCAAATCTCTTAATGAAGAGATCCTTGAAGCCACTGAAGTTGGCTCGTTCTGCGTTATCTAGGCTTGTATACCAAGTCCTTCCCTTGTTACCTAAGCAGAGCCTGAACGCTTGAGAGCGTTGAGTTGGGTCGTTGAGGCCATTGGCTTCACAGACTTGCTCGAACTGCTCTACAAAGCTGTATGGATCGTCATGGGGTTGGTATTTGTCGAGTTGCTTGGCAACAATAGGGATTTTAGACTGGCTCTTTGAGCCTTGGTTCGCTCCTAATCCTGCGAGCAGCGATGTCGCTAGTGCCGTGGCACTTTGCTCTGTTTTTGTGTTATCTAGTAGTCGCTTCATGAGAAGCTCGCTCAACGTCAAGTCTCCATCTAGGGCTCTCTCATGATCTATTCAATTTCTACCTACTAAGTTCAGCACTCGCTATACCTCATGCAACTCCGTGCTTTGCCTTTGGCTCCTAGCCTACTGGTCCCTATTGTATTCAACTATGCTTTGCAAAGCCTTGTGGGGTAGCTTTCTCTCTTCCTCTAGGTTTGCGATGATAGCGTTTGCCGTCCTGCTGCGGTGCTCGTACCAGGCGTGTGCATCGTAGCTGCTGACCAGCTGCTAAATAGCCTCCGGGAAGATGTTTAAGTCAAGTTCCTCATTAGACCTATGATCTGAGCCTTCTTTTGCCATAGTCATATTGTCATGCTCCACCAAGCTGTCGATCCGGTTGAGTAGATTTGTCAAATCCATGTCTGTGGGAGCTTTTGCTCAACTGCCAAGACCCACGGACCGCTTATTCTTTCAAGCATTCCAAGTAAGCTCTAATGGCTATCTCTCACCTAGCCGACGCGCCGTCGATCCTACGAGTGTAGTGAGCTTACCTTGATGCTCGATTGAGTACCCTCCTCTCTCTTGCACTCCTGTAGCTCCACGATTCTTGATGCTAGCTCAAGCCTCCTCCATCTCCAAGCTCCATACTCCATAGCCGCACGCGCAAGAGAAGAGAAGAGAAAAGAAGAGAAGAAGGGAAGAGGAGATGGTGAAGAGCTTCACCCTCTTGATCCCTCGCTCTCACACACACTCACTCCCTCACACTCTCACACTCCCTCTCTCAAGAGCACACACAAGCAAGAAGGAGAGAAGAAGAGAGAAGAAGAAGACTCTTTTTGCCACACACCAAAGAATGAGCTTCTTATTCACTTTTCAACTTTATATACAAAGCCCTAAATCCTTTTTGGGTGGTCATCCCCTTTTCCCTCTTTTACATGGTCGGCCATAGCCTAGGCCCTTTTTCCCATTTCCCACCATTCTAATTTATCCCAACTAATGCATACACTTTGCACAGGAGCGAGCCTGGCACTCTTTTACACAGATTCGGGGGCGGTTCCGCATTTTAATGGTGCGCCTTTTTTCTCTTTCGTTGCCTTGGCCCGACACCGAAGCTTTCTGAGGGTCATGCCCAAACATTTGAATTTTTCAGGGATTGGTTTTGCCGGTCAAGGCGCCTTTCTCTGCTTTTATCCTTTTCTACTTTTATCCTGCGCATTTTTTGCTATTTCCCCTTTTTCCATTTTCTGCTCCTTTGTGCTGCGAAAACACGGTAACATTACCCCCCTTCTAGCCTAGTGCTAGTCTCATGGCACTACGATGGGACATAGTGGCTAGTTAGGCCGGCTGTTAGGCGAAACATGTAGGTGGGTGGTTGGGGACGATGACCAGGAAAGATTCTGGCGTGCTTTAGGTTCCATGAAGACACTCAGCATCTGTCACACGGTTGTGGTGCTGGTTATGTAGCCGCTCGTCTTTTGAGTATGAGAAACGCTTAAAGCAATAAGAAATCCCTTAGGATGATGGTATTGGAGGGATTTATTCTGGAGAAACCCCTCGAACATTGTTTGTCTTGAAAACCCATGGCTTCGATTGAAGATCCTTGTCTTTGAGTTGAAGGTCTTCAGGCTTGTGGAATCAATAGGCGATCTGTGGATCTTTGGACGATGCAGTTCCAAGATCTATGCCAATGGCAGTTCTACCTTGACCTAGTTTGATCATGGTGGCCATCATGGTGCCGTGGGTGATCCTCTTCCGCGGGTAGCCATTTCTTGAGAGTCGAACATAACCTGCAAGAAAAGTTGTGCACTCCCTAAGGGGTGTGTCTACTTGCCGTGTAGTGTGTGGTGCTCGTGGCAGTGGAACTGGGAGATGGGTCTAACCTTGGACAAGCCCTTGGTAACGTCCCACACTTAAGGACCCAGCTTTTGCTTCGTTGGAGGTGAGGTGTGAGCTTTAGGGTGACAGGTTTGAAAGTCCTGCCCTTGATGTGCCCTAAGCGTGAAGTGGGGGAGGGGACTAGGGAGAACCCTAGGTAAGGTGAGACTGTGGTGTTTCTTCTTCTTCTTCTCTTTTTTTTTTTTGAAATGATACATAGGCCTAATTGTCTTGGTCGGAATGAGGAGGAGAAGGGGGTCAGAGAGACTTGCTCAAAAATTGGAGACTTTGCATGCAATCTTTTAGATTCATGCAGACATGAAGGGAGGTGGTGGAGAGAAAGGGGTGGTTGCATCTAGTGAACTTGCTGTCGTTCATGTCCTCTAGGAGGGCTAGGCAAAAAGAGGGAAGGAGACTAGCCCTCATCATGAGACGAGCCATGGTGCAATTATCTATAGCGTTAGGGTCAAAGAATAGGGGAGGTAGGCCACGCTCTTGTGGCGTCAGGTCCTGCTTAAGAAGTAGCCTAAGTAACCTAAGATAATTACAAGTGGTTATAAAAGCGGGGTCAGGACATGAGGAAAAGTCCGCAAGGAAGCGCATCATAGACTTGTCTAGGCTTTCGGGGGTAAAAAGAAGGGCATTCTCAAAGGATGCTACAGTGGAGTTATAAATAACAGGAAAGTCATACCGCCCGTGGAGGGTGGCATCAAAATCTACCCCTACCCTTCGAGAGTACGCCATGTAAGTAGGGTCGTTCCGCTCGAACGGTAGGGTATAACAAAAAGCCATCCAGGCGAACATGCTTATGTCGCATACTCGCCTCCTCCACAGGGGTTGGCTCTTATAGTTTTGTACAGTGTGGGGGATTTCAAAAATTTTATCTTGTCAGTAGTCGGCCACTTCGGTGCCCCAAGAGGTTGGGGTCTTTTCCTACTCCTCCATCCATTTTTTCCCCAACCGGCCAACGACCGCAATCACCTCGTCCATCACTTTGAGAGGCAGGACTCTCCGCAGACTGTTGGGTAGGAGGAAACTAAAGGAGAATGGATCCTTTCCGAGTTCCTGTACCTCCCACACCACCAGTTCTGCGTGGAATCCTGCGGGAAGATCATCTGGGCAAGGAGGGAGAGGCGTGGATGGTAGCACAAGTGGTTTGGCTCTCAGTTTCTATCTGGCCTCCTCCACCAGCTTTTTGCATCTTTCTTTAGAGATGGCTTTTCTTTCTGGAGCCGGCTTTTCTTGTAGCGGGTCTTGGGCATGTGGCGAGGGGGGTTGTGGGACTACGTCTTCCCTAAATCAATTCACATCGATTTCCAGCTCTGCTTCTTCCCCCTGCCATTCTGTGTGTGCTGCTTCTTCCTCGAACCCAAGGGCGTCTATCTCCTGGGGGGTTAGTCTGGCCCGCATTAGGAATTTTCGTTTCCTCCAAACTCAGCCTAACCTCCGCCGGTAATGGTGGCATCTGTAGTCCAGCATGTAGGGCTCTTCTTGCCATGCCAAGCTTCCTTTGCACTGCCTCCAATGGCTCTCCTTGTGCTGTGTGGGTGGCGTCCAAGTTGGTGTCGAGGAAGGCCTTCTGTTGAGTGCTGAAGGCCACTTGGAGTGCCTCCGCCTTACTCTCCGCGATGATTTTCTCTTTTTCTGTTAGAGCAAGGCGGTGCGCCAGAGTCTTCACCCTCTTCTCGTTGTGCGGGGCCCACTTCTCTGCCCTTTTGTTTGTTACTTCCAAGCCCTCTCCCTGTCTTAAGGTCAGCATCATGATTTTCTGCTCATAATCCTCTAGTTCCCTGACTAGCCTCTCTTATTCTTCTCTTTCAGAGGTCAGCTAATCTGTTAGGCGCTTGAGTTCCTCCTGATGCTCCTCCATGCCTCGTTTTCTTTCTTCGTCCCTGGCATTCAGCTCCACCACGAGTGCATCAATCTCAGTAGATTTCGCAGCAAGCTACTGGTACTACACTATTAGGAGCTTGTGCTCTCTTTGCATATTTACTAACTCTTGAGTCTCGTTTTCGAGCAGCTGCCTCCAATGTTCCTCCCTCTCATCCCTAGCCTTCAGTTCTTGTTTCATATCTGCAATCTCATGCTGCTGCAAGGCTATCATTCTTGTCTTGTCCAGCTGGAAGGCGGCCACGGTTTCCTTCTCGACTGCCAACTCAGCCACGGCTATTTTGCGTTCCTCCTTCGCTCTCTCCAATTGGGAGAGCAGCTCGGTGACGTATTCATCGTAATTAGCCGGTGGCGTCATCATTGCATGAATGGGCGAGGTAGAGGCTTCGACTTTTTGCTTTTTGGGCTCTTGCCTAGACTCTGCATCCGTGGCTGGCCTCTTCTGTCCTGTGGTCGTAGTCTCCGTGCTCTGCCCCTGGCCCATTTCCTTGTTGATAAAATATTGCATCCATGCCATGAAGTTTGACACATCTGCGCTAGTGGGAATGCTGGGGGTGATGGTGGTGAGTTCCACGGGAGGCACCAAGAGGGTAGGGATCGGATGGAGCGGGGCCTTGCCTTTGCCTTCGGGGACTGGAGGTGGCACAAACTTTGGCACCTGTGTGCTGGACCCTGGCCCCTCTTCTCTGCACGAGCCCAGGTTTCTTAGTTCGTCTGCTCGGCACTGTTGTTCGATGGACCGGCGGGTGGCCTCTGCCAGGTCCTCTTCCTCCTTTCTTCGTAGCTCCTCCTCCTCCTCATCCGCTTTTCTCTTCCTTTCCTCCTGTCTTTTCTTCTGCTCCTCCTTCTTTTTCCCTTTTTGTTCTCTTTCCCTTCTTTTCTCCTCTTCAGCTTCTTGTTTTGACGCCTCCTTTGCTTTCTGTAACTCCTCTTTTTCCCTCTCCTCCTCTTGTCTCTTTGTTCTCTCTCTCTCCTTTGCTTCTTTTAGGGATTCCTTCTTTGCCCTTTCCAAGTCTTCCCTTTCCTTCTTCCTGCCTTCGTCATTCTTCTTCTTCCCCTACGCCGCCTTCTTCTTCGTTGTCCTGATTCTCTTCTTACTAGTTTGTCCCTCCCCTTCTTCTGTTTCCGTTTTGTCGGTGGACCTGTCTTTGTCCTGACGAGGGGGCGACCTCTCCGGCGTTTCTCCTTCTCCCTCCTCTGGCTCCTATACTGCCTTTATTGCCTCCTGAATGAGTGCAGTCAAGACTCCTCTGTATCCGATGAAAGGGGCCTTGGAGGAGGCTTTCTTCCTTTCTGTTACCTTAGAAGCCGGAGATTCTCCTCCTGTTGGTGCACTTCCCAGGGCTAGAGCCTTGGCCGCTTGATCAATCATCTTCTGCACGTAGCCATTCCAATCCACCTCGTCTAGGGTGTGGGCTACTACATTCTCCAGCATTGGCACGCTAATTCGATGCATTAAGGAATTGTAACGTTGGCTAGAGAAGAGCACGTGCACCAACTTGGCCTGCAACCTAGCATCTGTGTCAAGGATGTCCTGGATGCTTATGCTGTCGTTCGTGAGCACCTCTTCCTTCTTCATTTTTAGCAAGGCATAAACATCCCTTTTTTGTCTCCTTTCTGTCCTTGGTACCAATCCCGGAGCCTTTTCCACCAAGGCTGGATCCAACCGGACTTGTACCTGCTTTGTACCCTCTCCTCGGCCCATTGTTACAATGCCACCCTCCTGGTCTGGATTGTATGTTCTGAGGAATTCTACGCATTTTAAGTGATCCGACTCCTGCGAGAATTTTTCAATATACTTTGTAAGGTTGCACTATTCCACTACCCTCCTGACTACCTCCTCCTTCGCCACCACGACTTCGATGTTGTGGATGGTTCGGAACTTGAGCTAGCCGAAGGCGCGGTTCTCTAATTGGATGCGATACTGCTCCCTTTCCTCGTCAATGAACGGGAGTCGATGGGCGCAGTCTTGCTGCGACATTTTCTACTCCTACCATAATTCGTAACTTTCGTTAGCATTTTCCACATAGCACTTTGTTGTTTATGCGAGAATAAAAACTCTTGACTGAATTTTTTAGGAAGCCATTTTTATCATACTATATGCTTATGCTTTTCACTACCTTACTATATGCTTATGTGTTTCACTACCTTTACTTTACTGTACCCCCTTTTTATTCATTTCTTATCTGATTCTTTTCACCTTCACCACATACCCACATACATACCCACATACCCCCTCCTCTTCCGGCTGAGAAAAGAATCCTTCCTAGGATTGAGGGTTAGAAGGTGAAGGGCTTTGGTCTTGTTGGGGTAGGACTTTACGTGTGAATAAGCCACATGTAGAATTTTGAATTGTATTCCAGTTGAGCATGGCAATCAAGAGCAGATGGTTGGATGGAGACTTGGGAGATGTAGGTCAAGACATCGTGAAAGAGATATCCAGTATTAAGGCGGCTGGCAACATGTAATTCCTCTTCCGTGAGGAATTGGTCAATGTAGGGGTGAACGAGCACATGGTCGTCCAAATGCTGATTGCGGGTGATGGCCAAAACCCTAAAGGAGATAGGTGCCACATAATTAGGGTCATATTCAATGGTTTTAACTACCCTACATTGCTCAGCATTGGTCATTGTTCGGCAACCTTTTTTCTCCCATTGGATTCTCAGAGCAAACCAATGCTGCAAGAACGTGGAAAGCGAGCTTGCCATCTGCGTGAGCTCTTGCATCTTGTGTGCAAGAACAGAACGAGGAGGTTTACGATATGAAGTGACTAGGCGTCTGAGGGCAGCTTGCTCCTTTGAGATTTTGTTGTTTGCTATCAGTTCGGCAGCGATTTTGGGGAATTTAGTGGTCATAAGTTTGTATTCTTCCCAAGTGCATGGTAATGCACGAACATCCGAAGCAAGTGTTTTGTCAAGAAGGCATAGGTCTAGCCTCTCATAACTTCTAGCGAATGTAGTGAAAGTTTCGTCCAACATCTTGATGCAGGTTATTAAGTCATCCCCAGAAGTCACAGCGAGATCCTTAGCCAAGGAGAGGAAAGGTCATATCGCGTAGGAAGGTTTAAGACCTGCTGGTGTGGATAGTGCAACTGGACTGGATAGTGGTGGCGCCATCATTGGTGTCACACGTTGGGCTTTGCACTCCGAAGCACTTTGAGGTGCTGTAGGAAGCTCTGGGGGCATGGGAGTTGTGTTGGGTTCTGAGTGAGCAGTCATAGGGGTTTTTAAGTTCTCTAGATTAGGTAAGTTTAAGGCTTGTGGCATTTGCTTTGGTCAATAGATGAGCTAGGGCTTACTAGCCACAGCTGGCAATGGTGTGCTGACTATGCTCTGGGCACCACGTGTGCAAGCCTCCCTCACTGGGGTGAGATTGCTTGTAGATGAGCTATTTAGCTAGCCATTTTTAGGCACCCAAATGCAGGGGTTTCCCTCGTAGTATCCTTGTGCTCGCAAGAGATCTTTGGGGATCCATCGTGGCGTGGTTGTGTGTCTACATCGATAGCGTCTAGACTGCCTCTTAGGCCATGACGACTGATGATTTTGGTGTTTAGGATCACGTTTGGGTGGTCTACCCGGATGTGGTTTTTGCTGTTTTCGCACCCATATAAACTTGGACTCCTTGGCCTAGTGAGCACTCTTGGTGGGTTTGGGCCTGGGGTCGAGAGCCTGGCACGAGGTCATACTTTTCTTCTATTTAGACTCGGGCTGGAGCATGATTGTAGGGGTTTCTACCGATGGCTTCGTAATGGTGGAGGAATCATGACAGCCCTTGCTGAAAGTCGTCACTATATGCACATTGCCGATAGCAAGATGAATGCGGTTTAGGTTTTAATCCACATTATATTTCGTTTGCTTCTTGAAAGTGTGACCCAATAGTGACACATTACCGGCTCCTTTAGTGTCTGGCAACACATGGAAGAAAGCTGGTAAACTTTCAGATTCGATGGAAATGACTACCTTGCACTTCCCTAGGAGTGAGTAAGAAGTACCCCCAAATGGGGTGAGTTTGGCATTAGTGGGCTGTAGTTTCGATTGACCAATGCGTGTCCAATGGTCATGCGTCAAGATGTTGTAGTCGGCACCTTCATCAATCAAGTCATCGAAAGAATACGTCACTCCTGCTGTGACTGTGATTCGTAGATATGCCGGTGCCACTGCTTCTTCGTCCTGATCTGTAAGGTTAGTTATAGTAGCCATGCAGACGTTCACTGGGAGTTCTAGCATGGGTGGCTCATGTAATGGATGGGAAGGAGGATAGTACTTCTTCATGAGGCTACCATTAAAAAAGCCTATTCCTTCACCTTCAAGTGTCTCCAACTCAACATTCCCTGTTCTACCAATCATGCGTACTCTGAAAGGCCCTAGCGCCCGAAACTTCATCTTCTGTTTACGTCCTTTTATAGAGTATAGCAGAACAAGGTCCCCTTGTTCAAAGTCTCGTTGTTTGACATGCTTGTCAAACCACATTTTCCGTCGAGCCTTCTCACAAATTAGAGAGTGACTGGCGAGGAGTCGGGTCTCTGTTAGGTGCTCTAGCTCCACTAAGCGATTGGCCCAAGCCTCTCTTCCCTCCCAACGCTCCTGGACTGCTAGCCTTAAGCTAGGGATGAAGAATTCCAAGGGCAAAATGGCTTCAATTCCATACATCAGCCTAAAAGGCATCTGTCCTACATCCGTTTTATAAGCTGTGCGATAGGCCCACAAGGCTGCCATTAGCTTGTTGTCCTAGTCACTTCTTGAAGTAGACACGACCTTCGTAAGCACGTTCTTCTCTCTCTCTCTCTTCCTTACAACCGATTCTGCATCTATCAAATTGGGAATACATTACTTACAATTGATTCCGTAGTCGAAATGGGAGTTATGCCCTCGCCCGAGGATTTATTGCTCGTCGTGGGGTTGCTGTCTGCATGTGACACTTTCTGGTTGGGGGCCATCCTTGGTCTTTTCCTCTTTTAGACGCCACTCACACAAGACTTCAGTAGCCACTCGCTCAAGAAGAGGGCCAATCGGGGAAATTTTAGCTTGCGGGATGGAGAACAATCTCGTGAGAGGTACGGGGAATCGATTGGCAGGCAAAAGGGGAGAAAGATGCGTGTGTTCAACCTCTTAGGAGGTGAAGAGAAAGAGTCTCTCTCCCTCTCTATCTCTCTCCTCTCTCTCTCTTTCCCTATTCTTCTTCTTTCTCTCTTCCTTAGTCCAATGGCAAGGGCTCTCTCTCTCTCTCTCTCTCTCTCTCTCTCTCTCTCTCTCTCTCTGCTGCAAAAAAAAAGGGGGGCGAGGTGGTATCCCCTTTGTTTAAGGAGGGGGTTATAAGGGTTTGGGAGGGGGTAATGTGGAGTTATGGTGGTGGTCTCCCCACCCACTACTTGTCACACTGCATGGCGGACTCGTCAAGGAGTTAGGGGGTGTTTGTCCACGTGCCCTCCCCCTCGATGACATCGCCACTATCGTCATTGACTTCCCCTCCTTCCACATCGTCTGCCTCTCCCTCCCTCCCGTTGTCGTCTCCTACTCCATCTCCCCCTCTCACCACCAATCATCGATGTTGACAAGGGGATGTAAAAGAAATTTGGATTTTTAAAATTAAAATAGGGGGAGGCATGGTTTCGACTGGGCATGGACATTACATCCTCTCCCGCTTAGAGAACTTGAGATGTTCTCATCTCAGAATAATTGGGGAAGACAAGCATTAATGGGGCTTAAGGCCTGTGGATTAGGACCCACCATGTGTCTCCTGCGCTACTCTTAATGACTCAAGTAGTGCAACCCATATTATTGCAATTAACCATAGGTATAAGACTAGGATTTATTTCCAATATAAGTTGTGTTACATGTCAATAGAACTTCTAGGATTTCTAATCATCTTGAAGAGGTGTAGTAGGCTCTAGGTCTTGCCTTCATTTGACTCTTCTATATATCAATAGAGTGCACTTGTGTACCTTTGTTTCCTTGGAAGCTCAAAGTCTAGTCCCCACATAAGTTGGGGAAGTCTGCTTGGTTATGTCCTAGCTCATTGCAATGGAAGCATTGACGGTAGGGACATCCGCTCTACAGATGTGCCCTATCTCTCCGCACGTGTGGCATCTATTGTCCTCATCTCAAAAATCATCTTTATCACAATTGCCCGAATTAAGTTCTTGGACGATTGGCTTTGTTCGAAGTAACGCATCTTGCAAGTCCGTTGAACGCATTGGCTCAAGATGGTGGTTTACAGATTTGTTCATGCCATGGCAAAACTTGGATACTTGTTGCACAATATCCATAGGTGGTGCGTATTTAAGTAGGGTTACGAACTTTGAGTAGTAAGCTTCAAAGGTTAATTCTAGCTGCTTGAGCTTGAAGAATTCATTCATCTTCAAGGTCTGGTAAGTTGGCAGAAGGTATCATCAACGTATAGCATCTTTCAACTCAACCCAAGTGACAGCCGCTTCAAGGACACATCGGTGTTCACACCATTGCTTCCACCATATCCGAGCCTAGCCAACTAACTTAAGTTGGCTATCATTGCTTGATTGATAGTACTAGTTCATGAAGTAGAGAAATCATCGTGCATGGACTCAATCCATATCTCCGCCTCTATTGTGATATTTATTCCTTTTCCACCAAACTCGGGTATCCTAATCTGCTCAGATTCCCTAAAATGGCATGAATCGAGTTCTAACCTAGCATAAAACCTTGTGAAAAGCCTCCCAGTTCTCTGGAACCACCCTACCGTAGCCCTGTCGAGGTTGCGCCCACCTGCTTCCCTTGATAGCTTTAGTTTTTTAATTAGGTCCTATTACATTTAGGTGTGACATTCAAAATTAGATTCCTTAATTAGGCCTTATAGGGGCCATGGTTTGTTCACGTAATTTATGGCACAGACACGAATACAGAGCAAGCAATCCTTTAACAAACAAGTTCAAACAAATTCCTTAACTTATCTTCACATTCATCTTTGTCTCTTGCCCATACAGGAGAAATTATGTATCCCTTTTGCCCAACAAAAGTACTTGATCCAAATCACATGGCACTATAATTTCCATCCATTATCTAGAATAGGATCTTCCAACGCCATAGACGTTGGGCTCACGGTAGTCTACAACTCCATTCCGGACTAGGCAAGGGGTGTCCAGAGCTCCACTGACCCCAAGTGACCTAGGAGTGAGACACAACTTCCGTGGTTGGCCTTTTTACTACTCCATCTTCGGCCCGTGAATCGAGGAGTGCCCTCTCGGGTTGAAACATGGCGTGACCTGGAGATGATCCACCCACACAAAATATCCTTCCTTAATTAAATCAATTAAGAATCAAGCACAATCAAGGAAATTAGCCTGATATCATCTACCAAGAAAACATTCTTTTATTTCCCATGGCAACTTGTCATCACTGACCCCTGCCATGCATTTACCATCAAACATAAGTACTTGCAATAATCATCCAAATCACATCCCAACAATCAGTTTAATGTAAAATCATTTAGGACGTTGTTTGATCAATCAACAAAAACAATCGTATCCTTTTCCAAACATCGCAGGAATAATCGCGATAAGCTTTCCATCACTTATTTGCTCTATCCCTTGGAATTAAGAGCGGTTCTATGTAAAATTTACTTTAACACACCCTTCTTTCGACTAAGGCATATGTTAAGGTTTCAAACATGTACAAGACATAAGTCCTACTAGTCACTTACATTGATCGACAACCCAGCCTTCTTCCCAATAAGTATAAAAGCATCGATCTTTCCTTCAACTTACAGTTTCCTAATCCCTAGAGCTCTCCACTTACCTTTGAAGCTTGGAATTGTAGTTTGTACCTAGCCCAATCCCCGAGTTTGGTTGATGAAGGTAGTAGTTGCCAGACGGGGCATCTTAGTTTTAGCCCTTATGATTGTTATTTGCACTATCTATGCACAAAATCAAGATTCCAATCTACCAAACATGAGCTATTAGTTCATATTGTTAGTAGGAGCTATTGAGATATCGAGCTCCACTCGTGATACGCCAGGGTGACTGTTGTGTATTTATGTCACCGACTTGTCAGTTGTAGATGCGATTGGTACACTGCCCATGAATAATAGCTACATGATAGCTATCCTTATCTACTCTAGTTCGTGGCTCAGTTTGTATGCCACCTTAGTTAGTTGAGTTTGGTTTGAGACCCATATATAGGGTTATTCTATTTCTTTGTATTCGAGTTCTTTTGGCTTACACAACTAAGAAGAGGAAAACTATTTTCAGCCTCCAACTTTGTGTGTATTCCCCCATTGTGCAAGCAAGAAAGCTACAAGTGAGACTCCTTCCTTCTCTCCCACAATCTTGACATAGTATCAGAGCCTTGTTCGTGGTAAGGAGCTCAAGAAAGCAAGCCAAGCTCGCGGTGTTCTGGTAAGAGCAGCAGTGTTGCTTTCATTTTCTGTTTTGGGAGTAGATCTCTGCAGGTAGCACAGCCGGAAGTGCAGGAGTGGATTGTCTAAGGTTGAGATGCCCTTCGCGATGAAGCAAGACGGCAGTATATGCTGCGGGAAAGGGGTTTAACCCTTGACGACCTTGTTTTTTTGATTTGAGGCCATTTCGGGGCCTGTTTTGGAGGCGGAAGTTTTCTGCACGCACTCAGGAAAAGGCCCAATTTTATGATGTGCAGCCACTGTTCTACAGGTCGGTGAAAAGTTACTGTAGAAATTGCATCGTATGCTTATGCGCGGAGACATTGGGAGTTACAGAATCATCCATGTTGCCTGTTGATGCAAATTCGTCACTAGGAAGTGACTGTGTGGTCAAATACCACTTTCGTCAGTTTTGCAGATTTGCCTTTGTGAGGCTGAAGCTGTGTTCTTTGCAGTGACAGAATTTTTTGCAGTGTTCTGTAATGGCGTCTGATTCTCTCTCACAGATTGTCACTGAAAAGCTTGACAAGAACAACTTCCAAGCATGGAAGTTTAGAATGATGAATTTCCTTATGGGAAAAGGATATTGGGAATTTGTTGCAGGAAATGAAGAAGAACCAGTTCTTCCTGATGTTCCCAATCAACAGCAAATGCAGGCATTTAAAGCATGGCATGAGAGAGCCAGGAAAGTTATGTATTGGCTGTCTATCAGTATTTCAGACTCCATGATTGTGCATATTCAAGATGCAAGTACGCCAAAGGAGGCATGGGATACTTTGTCAAAAATGTATAGCACAAATATGCAAGCCAGGAAAATGCAGCTCAAGCAAGAGTTGCATAATGTGTAGAGAGAAAATATGACCATCAATGACTACCACATGAAGGTGAAGAAGATTGCAGATGCACTTGCTTCCATTGGGTCGCCAGTGGAAGATGATGATTTAGTTTCTATGACCTTGAATGGTCTAGGAAAGGATTATGCACAGTTTCGGACATCCATTTCAGTTCGTGAAAGATTTCCTGACTTTGAGGAGTTGATTGCTCTTCTAATTTCTGAGGAGCAGAGAAATGGTGGTGCATCTTCTTCAGGAGGAACTTCAAAAGAAGCTGTCTTCTACTCAAATGCTGGAAGAGGTAGAGGCAAAGGTAGAGGAGGCCGATTTGGAGGCCGTGGTAGAAATCAGAATATGCAGCAAACTCAAGAAAACTAGTCCTATGGAGGAGGACATGGTAACTCTAGAGGCAGGGGGAGCCAAAGAGGTCGTGGTGGATGGCAAAGAGGCCAAAATGCAAACAGTAATGTTGAATGCTACTACTGTGGTAAAATGGGTCATATGGCTAAAGACTACTATAAAAAGCAGAATGACATCATGAATGGAAAACTGCAACAAGGGAA